>NC_061857.1:7151521-7154021 GCF_019202785.1 Penaeus chinensis
TCCAATCAAGTGGACAAAACAGGGGGGGGAAAAAGACACTTTCACTTATCAGATAAGGGAAGGAAAGGCATCCTCCTCTAGTGAGAGGTGTTTCCTGCTTATCTAATTAATTAAGAGCTACCAACATGAAGAGCTGGCGAGACCATATGCCTTCCCATTGACACTCCGACGGTGATAGTATTTCTTACCTCTTTCTTCATCGTCCTTATCAGCTTTTCCTTATACTCTTCTTCTGCAAGGACAAGAAGGGGGATTTGACTCAGCAGGTTAATTTTTACCGTTTGTGTTACAGTGTAGCAACAACGTTAAGCAAAATTAAGCTAAAACAGATTATATTTTCAGAACTTTAAGATAGAAATTTAGGGAAAAAACCTGTTTCCCCTTACTTACCATCTATGACGATCGACATCTTGGCGGTTTTCGATTCAACGATCTCACACGTGTTCTCCCCCAGCGCCGATATGGATAAAGTCCCTTATAAGAGGTCAAAATGCGACGCTAGAGCACGTCAAACACACCTCCCTCGCGAACGGCCATCACAACTGTGCGCTCGTTGCCGATTTTCACGACTTGGTGTCTGAGGCTCAGCGGCTAGCTCGGCCTGACAGCTGAGCGCAGAACGAGTCTATTGGTGGGAGGGACGTCGGCTGCTATTGATTGTATAGATGGCGTGAAAAGGAGGTTTATAGGGTTTGGATTCTTTATACTTACACGATTTGATCCTTTTAATGTAAGATTTAGAGGGATTTTAGGAGGATTTTGAGTGTTGTTCTAAGGAATTGTCCTTCTTATACTTGTAAACAAACCAACAAGTGAGATGACTGGAGGAAAGGTTGATTTTGCGTTAATTAGGGAGGCTACGCGAATAGACCTCGTCAAATTGCTGGACAAGCTACCTGGCACGAAAGTAAGTTGAATGGATTACCAATTTTCCCTCTATATTATATACAAATGAGCTAGAAATGTTACCACTGATAGTTCCTGGAGACTTGAGGAGTTTAAATGGATGTTTTTTTCAATAACCGGCAGCCTATCACTGATTGAAGAAAGGCAAATATATTTTAATATGAATTCCTGTACCCATAACTAGGTTATAGTTTCAGTTTCACATAGCTGTATGGCACAAGGTAACTTTACCTGTTATGGTTAGAATGACAAAGTATAGACACTTCATCTTTGTTATTTCCTTCACAAGTTGATAATAAGGAAGTTCTGCAGCATGTAATAATTTAGTATGCAATTACAGGAAAATGTAATGACACAATCATAAAGAAAAGGAAAAACTACATGATGCTTAAAATAACCTGTTAAGGCAAATGATAACACCAGAAATGGAGAAAATAGGGCACAAAAAATGCAGGGCAGAGTCTATTGTGATTGGATGGGGGTCTGGGGCAGAGACCATGGTGGGGAAATACAGCAATAGGGTGGGGATCTGGAGGTGAAGCCCCTGGGTTAGGAAAGTTGGAAAATCTTTACACACTAAGCTAGGACACACGAAGCTAGGGCAAATTGAGGATGGTATTCTTGTAGAGGACTAAAATTTGCAGTCATTTTACATGAAATAATCTGCAGACATGAACAGTAATACCACAAATAAAGGAAAAATTATTGGAAAGTTTCAGATTATCTTGCTGTGCATATTGAGGTGAAGACAGTGTTTGGGAGGCAGAGCCCCACATCAACCCTCCAATTGGACAATGCCCGAAGGGCATGTCCAGTCATGGCAACTTATATTGTTAAATAAATTTTGTGACATGGTGTTGGGGACATCATCTCTGGCAAGTGCGTCTTTAGTGTAAAGAATTAACGGAAAGTTTTTGGTTAATACAGCAATATTTATTGATCCCCAGGAGTGGCTGGAGTAATAGGAACTTAGTCTCAGATGGGTTCAGTGATTTCATAAACAATTAGCAATACCTTCACTTTTTATCATTTGCAGTGAAATATAACAAAAAATACATGCAGGTTATAATGTGAATTATTGAAGCAAGGAATAATGATTGCAAGGTTCTATGGCTGTATGAAACTAAAAAATTACTGAAACTAGGTAAACCTACTGAATTTAACTTCATTGAATACTTAGACATATGTATTGACTTCAAAGCTGTAGTAAAGACACCTATCTTGTGAATCACCTTTCCAGTCTGATAGAATTACCCTGAGAATTGGCTAACTAGGAGTAATGGGTATAAATTCAGTATCATAGAACCATATGGTACAAGGGAAACTTTGCCTATAATGGACAATGCAATAAAATTTAGGACACTTTACTTCAGAAGTTGATAATAAGAAAGTTGTACACATAGTTCTCTGGTACACAATTACATAGTGACACCACTAAGGTGAGAAAAATTTAATGACACTATTATAAGGGGAAGGAAAAAAGTAGACACATTGATACATGAAATAATATGTGCATGAAAAGTATAATGTTAGAAATTTAGAATATAGGTCCCAATAAGCACTGTGTGGATCAAGTGGGGCCTGGGAGCTGAGC
>NC_061857.1:7159021-7169021 GCF_019202785.1 Penaeus chinensis
TAGTTTCTCTGTCTTTGATTTTCCTTTCTTTTTTCTTTTCTTTTTTTTTGTCGTTTCTTCTTCTTTCTCTCTTTCTCTCTTTCTCTCTTTCTCACTCTCTCACTCTCTCACTCTCTCACTCAATCTCTCTCTCTCTCTCTCTCTCTCTCTCTCTCTCTCTCTCTCTCTCTCTCTCTCTCTCTCTCTCTCTCTCTCTCTTTCTCTCTCTCCTTCCTCTCTCTTTCCTCTCTCCTACTTTAATAATGAAATATATTATTGTCTTTATAATTATTTAATTATAGGCATCATTAATATTGTCATTATTATTTCAAGAGCTTGATTAACAAAACTTGATCTTCCTTCAAAGGGAGGAGATTCAGGGCGGCAACAACAAAAAGGAGTATCATTTGTGGCTTGTTCCGAGAATCTCCTTGCTGTGCGAGCGTCGTCTTCAGGAGCACGGCGTCCATGGGTCCTTTAGCTCCATCAGGGAGCTCCCCCTCCTGCTTTTCAGGCTCGAGTCCGATCTTGTTTCCATGGAATTGCCAATGTGTTATAGGGTGAGGATTTTTTTTTTTTTTTTTTGTCCTGCTCTGGTTTTTTTATCGTTGTGTTATTATTTTTTTTTTTTTTTTTTTTTTTTTTTACTTTTTATTTTACTTTGATATGAAAACCATTTTATGAACATTAATGAAAATAAATGCTAAATATCTAAGTTGAGATATATGCCTGAACCTTAAATGCAAAAGATTATTAATTTATTTTTAAAATGTACATACAACCCTATCTCTATCTGTGAAGAACCATTGTCACATAATTTCCCTCAACCCACAGTATACTGGGAATTCACAAACCTTTCCTTCCTTTCCCTCTCCCCTCTAAAGGATCTTCAGCTGGATAGTGACCCTAGCGGCCTCTTCCTGGTAGCCGAGTCTCTCATGTCCATCCAGGGCATCTTCGGTCTCATCCCTAACATCTATGGCAAGGGACATGCTGCCAAGCAAGTGTACGAGCTGATGGTGCGCATGAGGAGGGAGATGGGTGGTAATGAACCACAGGTAAGAACTGGATTTAGATTTGTCTCACGCTCTCACGCTCTCACGCTCTCACGCTCTCACGCTCTCTCGCTCTCTCGCTCTCTCGCTCTCTCGCTCTCTCTCTCTCTCTCTCTCTCTCTCTCTCTCTCTCTCTCTCTCTCTTCTCTCTCTCTCTCTCTCTCTCTCTCTCTCTCTCTCTCTCTCTCTCTCTCTCTCTCTCTATCTCTATATATATATATATATATATATATATGATATTTTACATTTATATGTACATTTATATTCTTTCTCCTTTTTAGACTATTTATCTCTCTTATGAATATTAAACATGCACCAGTTACCTTTACAAAGAATATCTCTTATTTATATAGAGTGACCCTGTGAGGGTCAAGGTAAAACTCATTTGTTCCCAGTTATAAGCAAACAGAAATTTCCTGAAATGCCCAAACCAAATGGTAGTATCAGTGACCTCTGCATAATAAAATCATTATGCATTATACATCATTATACTGTACATTGCAAGGGATATTAGTAATAAAAGAAAATCTTACTTGTTGCCATGTTGTTGTCAGGGCTTGGCTCTTTCCTCATCCCTCCCTCCCTCCCTCCCTCCCTCCCTCCCTTCTTCTTTTTTTTTTCTCTCTGCTACATTTCATTGCACAGACCCTAGCAATGGCATCTCGTGCATCTCTTAACAACCTGTTTCCTCAGGAAGTGGGATAGAAGAGGCTCCTTGTTATTGTAAACATCTCTGAGTAGGATATGCAATTCACAATAATACATTGAGAGGGAGATGTTCGTGTTTTGAATGACCGATCTATTTTTTTCAAGTTTTTATATGCATTGTTGGGTTCTTACTTCCTTTGGCTTGTATGTTGTTTGTAAGGATATTATTTTCTTCTTTGTGATAACATAATTTTCAAACATTCTTGTTGATATACAGCAAAATTTTTGCTGTGGAGAAATATAATTGTTTTTACTTTTTTTGTAATTAGAGAAGTAGGGGTTAAATACAAGAAAGATATGGAAGATCTTTATATCATGTATTTTCTTTTTCCTTTTTTTCTGGTATATAATTATGGGGTCTTTCTGCATTGGGATTTTCCACTAAAAGGTTGACTGATGAAAGCTGTTTTATGTGATGTCCTCTCAGGTCTGTATTTCACCACGTAAATGAGTGATTAGACTTCTTGGTGTAATATTTCTTGGTCGTCTTTATTTCATTTAAAGGTATTAGGGATAGTCAGTTATTTTTAAGGTAATGTAGTAAAGGTTTGTTTGTTTTTTTATAGTCGGAAAGTTGTTTGGAATTCACTATCTAAATGCATAATTATACTTCCCTAATTAATTTGGTGAAGTCTAAGGAATCCCCAAAAGCCAATCCTGAATTCTCATAATTTTTAAACCTATTAATTTACTTTTCATTCAGGTGACTCCGCAGATAGACCAGCTAATTCTTATTGACCGCTCAGTTGACCTCATTACACCCCTTGCAACACAACTCACATATGAAGGCCTTATAGACCAGTTCTTTCAAATAAGCAACTGTGAGTATAGTGAAATTTTAATCATATGATTTTTTTTTCTAATGTATAGGTTTCCATTTTCATTGAGTTTATTAATTGATGAAATATATATCCAACATCAACTCTCATAAAGTGCAGAATATTAATTACCAGCTTGGTCAGTTATTCTGTCAGAGTATATCATATGGCTCATACTAATTTTTTTTTCTGTAATATGGGTGTGAAAGTTTAGCACTTTTATATTCTTTTTCTGAAATATCAAACTCAGTCATATGAATCTTCCACTTCAGGCACAGTAAAACTACCTGGAGAAAAGTTTGCACCAGCGACCACAGACTCCAGCACGTCCGATGACTCTGCCTTTCAGGAGACCAAGACTATTCACTTATCATCATCTGAGGCTCTGTTTGCTGAGATTAGAGATTGCAACTTTTCTGCTGTTGGCCCCAGGCTCTCTCGCCATGCAAAGTCTGTTGTAGCACAGTATGAGGAACGGCATGCTGCTAAGACTGTTGGGGAACTGAAGCAGTTTGTCCAACGTATCCCACAGATGGAGGTGTACAAGCAGTCAGTAGCCACACGTAAGTAATAGAGGCAGATGATCCTGTGCCTCATTAAGGTGAATTGTGCAATGTATCGTAGGAAAATTCTTGCTAAGATATGAAGCAGTGTTATGGTAGGATGTATTTTTCAAATTGAGACTGAGAAGTAGAGCATAAGTCTTTTTTGGTTTTCAGTGAAATACACAGATGGATTATGTTATTATTATTATTTTTTAAAACTTTTTTTTTTTAATAAACATCTAGCATTTGTAAATCCAACTTTCTGATATCATTGTGCAACCAGACACAACAATCGCAGAACTCATCCAAGAACAGACAGCCTCAGGAAATTTCCGACCTGCACTACAACTTGAGCAAGAGTTCCTCAAAGGTTTAGACACAGATAAGGTGAATCCATTCATCGAGGACTGCATTGCTCAAAAGGAACCATTGGAAGTGGTATGTCTGTAATGATGAGCTCTCTTAAATGATATCTTTTAACTAATCATACTCATACATATGTTACTATTATTACCAGTTTCCATATGTAATTGAATAAATAATGCTTTTATGTAACTGCTCTACTACCAGGTAAAATTTATATGCAGTTTTATTTTGTTTCCACAGGTCTTAAGACTGATCTGCCTACAGTGTATAGTAAACAGTGGTTTCAAACCCAAAGTGTTGGAGCAGTACAAGCGAGAGATAATACACACATATGGGTTTGAACACTTCCTCACTCTGGAGAACTTAGAAAAGGCTGGCCTTCTGCATGTTCAGCAAGGACGCAGTACTTATGCAACTATAAGGAAAACCATGCAGCTCACGGTTGATGATGTCAGTGAGCATGACCCTACAGACATGTCTTACGTTCACTCTGGGTGAGTTGTGCCTCAGAAACACAGAACGGATCCCATGGTACTATTGTGAATTCCAGGTATCTGAATGGAAAGACAAGAGAAAATCATTGAAAAAAATTGGGAACACATAAATGAATGAAACACTGATAGAATTGTAACCATTACATTTTTCCAGGTATGCTCCTCTAAGTGCCCGTCTAGTGGAATTCCTGCAGTCGCCAGGTTGGAGAGCAATTACTGGTGTACTACAGCTCCTTCCAGGGCCAACACTCACTGAAACACAGCAGCTACCAAGTGCACTCAGGCAGAGAAGTATGTATGCAGTATCATAATAGGGATTTTTAAATTCTTTAATCTTATTCTTTTCAAAAAAGAAGAAAATAATTATGGAAAACCTTTATATTGTTGGATAACACTTCTTATATATGCTATTGATCTTTTGTTACCTACTCTGTGCAGGAGGCTCAGGAGGTTCCGTTCAGAGTGGAGGTGAAGGGGGAACTGCTTTAGTTTTCTTTATCGGTGGATGCACATATTCAGAGATTGCTGCCTTGAGATTCTTAACTTCCAGGGTTGACCAAGGTAAAGTTAATCACAAGAAGGGGACCTTTTTATCCCTTGTATTGAAAATAGAAAGTATATGGAATACCAGGATTTTTTCATATTGCTGGAGAATTAAATCTGCAAGTATATATTTATCCCCAAGATGATGTATTGTAGAATCCAGGGATAATGTAACTTAGTTATATTATGAATCATGAACTCAACTGTTTTATTATTATCTCAACATTATGCAGGAATAAAGGTGCATGTAATATTAATCATGTGTTTAATAGCTTCTAAATTTTACAGGAGGTCCAGAGTACGTGATAGCAACAACGAAAATATTAAATGGAAGTTCATTTCTTCAATCACTCTCTGAAGAACTTGTCCCATAGAAGGGAAGCATGTACAAGGGAAATTATACTAATTTCTCATTAAGAAGTTAACAAGATTATTGTCTTCTTTTATATTAACTTTCACACATTCCTTTCAATTTAATGAATTTGAAATTAAATATTTCTGATGTTAAAAAGATGCAATATAATGACAGTTCCTCTTTTGTTCATTGTTATCAGCATAAGTCAATGATTGTTGCTTGAGGAAAGAGAAGAATCGTAAAATATGTATATTTGTTGGCCTTTTTATATATACTGACTGCTTGCCATTTAATGGTCTAGTAGTACACATCTGACTAATTGTATGATACTCAAACTCTAAAATAGGTGCTCTTGGTATTGAAACTATGATAATAACAGGAGTTTGTGATTGCTGAAAATATGATCAGTATCTGAATCCTTTGATAATTGTACTCTAAACAAATTATATGATTTATACCAGATTATAGAATATCCAGAAATATGCTTGTATCTAAAGTATAATTTCTTTCTACATATTTGTTTTATTTTTTGCCCTTCAGTGTGATAACCAAAAGAAGGACTTTTCAAAATTTTGCATTACCTGTTTTGAATTTGATTATGACAGTTTCTTATTACTGATTAAAAAAAAAAAAGTATATTCATGAAAACAGGATTCCAAATATCTAAATTTTGCCATGTGATAGTAACTTGCCATGGTTTATGACATGATTATAGACATTAAAGAATATGAACCTTTTAGAAAACAGTGAAAACAAGTTAATATAACAAGTTTAGATCTAGTATGCTATGCTATATATGTGTACTTGATCACAGGAAGAGGTACGAATTAGATAAGTTTAAAGCAAATTTACTGCAACTGAATTATCACAATAAGCTGTGCTGGGCTGGCATGATGTCATACCATGTCTACTGTGATTTTAGTTTATTGATTGTTTTTTACATATGCTTAATCACCATATTAGTCCTACCTATCTCACCAGGTTGCACATTTCATTGATATGGACAGATTCTCTTATGTTTTATCATTTTAAGTATTTTAATAGTATTTTAATTATAATGTCAACATTGATAATAATAATAGTAGCAGTAGTAATACCTTGAGAAAAAAAACCATGGTCATGTGGGGCTACTAATTGACTCTTTGGTGGCTGAGTAATTTAGGATTCATCAATGTGCAACAAAAATTTACAAAAAATATTATATGACAGTACCAATGTTCAAAGAGTTCAGCTAATTATCCTGTTGTGCAATCAATATTTTTTAATACTTCATGAAGTATCACTAGTTTAGAAATTCTTTTAATACATTACTACAAAATGTGAAGTGTTTAAAAAATGTTTTATGATTTATTCAAAACTGTCATGAAAACACATTTTGCACTTTTTTTTTTATAATATGTGTATGTTATTCTTGCCTGTCTTCTTAGGTATAACTTTTTGATAGTACCCAAATGGGGAGTGAGGAGCCCCCAAGAAAGAAAGAAAAAGAAAGAAAGAAAGACAGAAAGATAAAAAAGACCTGCCTCTACTCAGTCATGTCTGTTTTTTTTTTTTTACTGAAGATGGGGGCTTACATTTAGAAAGAAAATGAGGAGGACATGCAAGTTCCACCTATCAAATTTAAGATTTTGAAAAGGGGATAAGGTTGGAGGGAAAAAAAAAAAAAATCAATAAAATAAAATATATATACACATATATATATATATATATATATATATATATATACACACACACACATATATATATATATATATATATATATATATATATATTCATAACATATTTTTTGTAATGTAGGTACATGGTGTAACAAAATACTTCAGACTAATGACATCTGCATTTAAAAAAAAATGTCATTCCTCCACATTGGCGAGTCACCAACTGCCCTGCCATGTGTATGATCCTCCCACATAGACAACAATAGGCAACTGTTTGACTGATTGGTTCACAACAGGAAAGGGTGTCAGACAATGAAGTGTTAAATGGAGATTCATCTTAGTAGCATGTTATTGCCATTAACAATGCTCAAATTTTCAGTGGATCACATACCATCATTGTGATTTGTTTTATAATTATAACTGATACCCTCTCTATGTAATTTGAATTAAGCAAAATTTAGTTTCTCAAATCATACTGAATGACATGGAGAAGCAGAAAGCGAGCTGTAGAACACATTACATATGCAAAGCAGTGCTTTCAGGAAGCACTTAAACAGGCATGTTTTGTGGCAAGAAGACCAAAGGCAGACAGGTGACTAGATTTTTGGACAGCAGCAGCATATTGAAGGTAAGCTCAACACAAGCCCCCTTAAAGCCCAAAGAGAGCTGGAGGAAATGATCTTCCCGTGTCTGGATGATGATTACTCAGGTAGAGAGTCATTTTTTTTCTCTCATTCATTTGGGCAATTTTAAGCTACATGGCCTATATGGTCTCAAAGAACAGCTTCTTGCTAAGGGCATGGACTCCCCCCACCCCGACTTTGCCGAAGCCCCGCCGTGGGCACTGAGCCTGATAGAGTTCAACATAATGAACCTGTCAATGAAAAAGAGCCTATACCCCATGCCTAGCCTAAAGGCAGAAGCCCACAGGGTCATTGCAGCCATCACTCCTCCGGGTAGTAGAACATACTACACGGATGGATCGGTCGATCCCTTGAGCCACACTGCAGGCGCCGGCTTTGCAGCTAGGGATGCCACGCGATCCATGAGGGTAACAGACAACGCCTCCTCGCTACAGGCAGAGGCAGTTGCAATCATGGGAGCCCTAGGCCACGCGTCCCTAAGGGAAGGACACGTGGTCATACACACAGACTCCAGGGCAGCCATTGACTGTCTTCAGCACAGCTCACCCACAGACAACATCTACCTACTGACCACGATTCTCACAATGGCACAGAGAATTCTTGCTCAGGGTAGAAGAATTATCATCAATTGGGTCCCAAGCCACATCGGCATCAGAGGGAACGAGCTTGCTGACAGACTAGCCGCCGCTGGCAGGGGTATGCCCCCAAATCCCATGACGATAAAACCGAGCCGAAAATTACTTATGGAGAAGTGTGCCTTGGTCGGTCGTACCTTCCTACGGCAGCTCCACAGAGAGGAAACGAGAACCTCCCCCTCGGCCAGCTGGTACTCAGACGCCACAGGCTCTGAACCACTGGCACTCTCTGAAGTAAGCAACAGAGGTACCGAAGTCATTCTTCACAGAATGCGCCTAGGTTACCACTGTGCATGGCAGATTATCCCAACAATCGAACGCGATGAATGGTGCTGCAAGCACTGCGGCGAGCCGAACGCCACACTAGTCCACTACCTAGAAAATTGTAACCATACACAATTCCTGAGACATGGACCGCCCACAACAGCCGCCGTGCTGGTAAAGAGGCTATGCGAAATGCTTACACCATGGCGGCAGGAGCGCTTGCTGGCAATCCCGCCGCCACGGTAAGCACCGAGTGTCAGACAACTCAATGAGACAGCCGTAAAAAAGCTGACACAGGCCGGGCCATATCTACAAGGCCCGGGCGAAGCTAGAACTTCGCAAACCAACCCCCCCCCCCCCTATATGGTCAATCAAAATTTGGATGTTCTTATAATACAAAAACAAGATGAATCTCTATATACAAATTGACATTGCCAGCAGTGGCATAGTCAGGGTGAGGGTGGAGGTGGGGGTGGGGGTGGGGGTTAGTAACATACACTGGATGTTGAACAGTTCACCAGTGCCTTATATTGGTCATTCATATTATCCAAAGGTAAACAGTTCATAAGCTGGCCCCGTCCTAGGTGGGTAAGATAGATGAACAAGCCGAAGAGGAAAAATGTCATATTGGTGCATAGTTCACTTGTTCCATCAGAAATACATATCCAAGTTCTGTTGTAACATTGTGTCAGCTGAAAGAACATAATGTAAAGTTTCCTGAAAAGTTAGCTTAAAGTCAAGATAAGGCAATTCTGTTACCTCACCCTGACAGCATCTTGCCAACAACAACTGGTGTTCCTTGTGACTGCCTGAAACTAATCATAAAATAGGACATGATCAACAACACCCGAGTCCGGTGATTCCACATGTGTGTGTGTGTGTGTGTGTGTGTGTGTGTGTGTGTGTGTGAACGTGTGTGTGCGTGTGAACGTGTGTGTGCGTGAGAACGTGTGTGTGCGTGTGTGTGCGTGCGTGTGTTTATGTGTGTGTGTGTTTATATGTGTGTGTGTGTGTGTTTATATGTGTGTGTGTGTATATATGTGTGTATGTGTTTATCTGTATGTATATGTGTTTATGTGTGTGTGTGTGCATGTATATGTGTGTGTGTGCTTATGTGTGTACGTGTTTATTTGTGTGTGTGTGTGTGTGTGTGTGGTGTGTGGTGTGTGTGTGTGTGTGTGTGTGTGTGTGTGTGTGTGTGTGTGTGTGTGTGTGTGTGTGTGCGCGTGTGAACGTGTGTGTGCGTGCGTGTGTTTATATGTGTGTGTGTGTGTTTATATGTGTGTGTATGTGTTTATCTGTATGTATATGTTTTTATGTGTGTGAGCATGTATATGTGTGTGTGTGCTTATGTGTGTACGTGTTTATTTGTGTGTGTGTGTGTGGTGTGTGGTGTGTGTGTGTGTGTGTGTGTGTGTGTGTGTGTGTGTGTGTGTGTGTGTGTGTGTGTGGGTGTGTGTGTGCGTGCGTGCGTGCGTGAGTGCGTGCGTGTGTGTGTGTGTGTGTGTACAGTAATACTAGATTTGCGTGTGCGTGCGCGTTTGTGTATGCAAATAATTATTTTGCCATATATATTTTTCATGAAACCTAACAAAGAAAGAAAAAAAAAACAAAAATGAAGACCCCTTCAGGGACTTGCCCAAGTGTCTGTCTACGTCATTGCATTCGAATAGCACGTAGTCTCCGCTGACAATGCCCAAAATTTCCATGGATCATGTAACTACTGAGGGAGGAATCTGGTGCAGTTCCGTTATTTTGCGTCGTCCTGCAGGATAATAAGGTTTATGTGGGAACCTAAAGGAACTATTTTTTCAACGACCCGCCCCTCTCTCGGAAATTCGAATATACTTCGCACTTGTAGAACCTTTTTTTTTTTTTTTTATCTGAATGATAACTATGCTGACTTGAGATGTTTTGCACGTGGCCACGAATATTC
>NC_061857.1:7176521-7181521 GCF_019202785.1 Penaeus chinensis
GTAGCTTGGTCCTTCTGCATAAGTACCAAATGCTCTTTTTGATCGAGTTCATGGCTCCTGCTGCCAGACCAATCTTTCTACTGACTTCTTGGTCTGACAGCCCAGAGTCATGGACTACTGCTACCAAGGTATGTGACTTCAATGTCCTTGCTGCAGTCATGTATCCACTGAACAGCTGTGTGGTGCAGCGGTAGCGATCTCGTCTAGCAATCTTGCTGACCTGCGTTCGAATCCCTCGCCGCCAGTGGATGGTAACCCCGGCCATTCCTTGCACACGGGATAGTTTAGAAGCAAAATGAAACAGACACTATGTCACACCAAGAATATCCATTGTTACAAATGGAATCAAAACTAAACTTTAAACTTTAAACTTCCAAAATCCTGGATCTGGTTCTTGGTCCAGGAGACCTCTAGGCCCAAGGGCTTTGCCTCATTGCTAAATGCATCAAGAGCCACCAACAGTGATTCCAGAGACTCAGATAGGATAGCAACATTGTTGGCAAAGTTGAGGTCAGTGACCTTGATATTGCCCACTGTTACTCCACATTCACTTTGGATGGTAGACCTTGCACCAAAAGTGTTGGTGCAAGGTCGACAATGTAAGCTGCAAGTAGCTATGACCAGACTCTTGATGGCAATTCAGTCTATTGTGGATTTGCCAGAATGTGAGCAAAAACCTTTGGCTGTCATGCTAAGCAGTGTGACGCCACGGTAGTTGCTACAGTCACATTAAACCCCTTTTCTCTTCCAGAGAGAGATGACCATGACCCACAATGGGATCAGGGGGAATGGAACCAGACTGCCAGATGGCAGTCAAAACTGTATGCAAACCCCATGCCATAGGTTCACCAGCACCCTTTACCTTGAAGACTGCCTCCCTAATCTCAGAGATGGGTCGGTCTGGCACAGGTATTGTGACACTACTTGCATCCAGACTAACTGCTGGAGGGTCTACCTAGGACAGCTGCTCAAAAGGCTCAGCCCAATTTTTATGAACCCCAACATGATCTGAGATGATCGTTTATTCACTGAGCGGACTGCAGTCATCAATGAGGAGGGCATGGGGTTCAGCAGAGGTCATTTATAAGAAGTGGCCTTCAACCTCCTCAGCAAGATTGTAGATGAACTGATCCTTGTCCCTTCTCAGTAGTGTCACACCAAGCACCAGCACAAATCCTGATTTTCATTCAGAAGAGCCACGTGACACACATCTGTGGCCTCCATTGTCTCTGGTGAGATGAAATTCTGCCTTGCACTTGGGCATTCCCTAATGTACTCCTATGTTGCATTGAGTGTTTCGTGCTTAACCCCTCATTGACGGGGTATCAAAAATCTCTCGGCATCATAAACTCTGGTGATATCTGGCAATGTCCAGCTACTGGGCGCAGAAGTCCACTACATATAGCTCTAGCATGTTGTTATGCATATAGCCATGCAGTTTGTTACAATGGCTATACACGTGACAGACAGTAGTCTGTCACTGGGTGACAGACCCAGATTACTGGGTCTGTCACACTTTTGAATTCTGTGAACCAATCAGAGACTGCCTTGGTGAACCTCCTGGCACAATTCTCCCTCAATCTGTCCAAGTGAAATACCCTGGAGTGGCCACTGGAGAGATGGGGAGTTTTGAAGTGGTACCAGGAACCAGAAATCATAGCAAAGTCCTGGAGGCTTTTCCCACTACTAGGATCAGCTCTTGAGCCATAGGGACTGACAGACATTTTGTAGCCAGCTCGATCACATTGAAGTTACCCAGTACAATGTGAATGTCTTGCCAGGGACATTTGACATCCACAGATGTGAATTTAGCATAGAACACCTTTTTCTCATTGAGTTTACAAACACTGGTAGTAATGTACACAGCAATAAGAGACACAAAGCCTAAAGCATGCTTCAGTCTAAATGCCATAATATGCTCATCAACTGGTGTTTCCTCTATTACTGATGGTTGAAGTTGGCTGGAGATGGCTATGACTACTCTCTAGAGATGGTGACCACCATCCTGGCCTGACCAATAGAAAGGGTACCTGCACATACTGATCATCTTCTCACCTTTGAGAGGGCAACCACCTCAACTCCCAACCGCCTCAGATCCCTCGATAGTAGGGGTAATTGCTCAGCCTGCTGCAAGGACTGGATGTACCAAGCTCCTACCCGGATAGCTTGCCTGAAGTTAATCCCCGGGCAGTCGCTCTGGGTGGACGCAACATCTGCATGCTGGCAGGCAGGCAGGCAGGCAGACAGGCAGGCAGACAGGCAGGCAGACAGGCAGGCAGGCATGCAGGCAGGCAGGCAGGCAGGCAGGCATGCAGGCAGGCAGGCAGGCAGGCAGGCAGGCAGGCAGGCAGGCAGGCAGGCAGGCAGGCAGGCAGACAGACAGACAGACAAACAGACAGACAGGCAGGCAGGCAGGCAGGCAGGCAGGCAGGCAGGCAGGCAGGCAGGCAGGCAGGCAGGCAGGCAGGCAGGCAGGCAAGCAGACAGACAGACAGACAGACAGACAGACAGACAGACAGACAGACAGACAGACAGACAGACAGACATGTATACCAATAATTAGGAATGCAGATTATCCACCCATCAATCCCAGGGACCTAGTTAGCCACTGTGGAGCTATTCATGTGAAAAGACAGGACATCCCCCGCAGCACTGGGTCAATAGCAGTATCTTTTTTGCAGTATTTTTGTGACAGTTTAACAGACTTTTCATGTGTTGAATTATAGTTCCCAAAGCTGGAAGATAACTGATCTCAAACTATACAAAAGTTATATGTTGGAATTATATAGCCCAAACTGACTTGTAATTTATCATGTGTTGATTCAGAAATAAGTGGGATGATGTGCTATTTAGCCACTTTGAACATCTCTGTAGGATGGATCTAAGGTGCTGACCTTGTTTATAACCATTCTAATATTGCATTAGTAGATATGCAAGAGTAACAAATTATTTCTTGAACTCTATTCATGTTGACAAATGTATAAAAGGTATGAATAAGAATTAATACTTTCACAATACAAGAGATGAATTTGACCAGTTTTGATTATATCTTCATCAGGAATACAAGAATATAATAAGAGATATAATCCAAACTTGTCAAATATATCTTTTATTTTATGAAAATACTATTTCTTCATAATTTTGTAGTGCTTATTTCAAGTGAATTATTGTGGTGTTCCCTTTGGATTGTATCCCTTATGTTTTCTCCTTTTCAGTATAAAGATGTGTATATTTTGATTAGTAGTTAGATATTCCATCTCAGTTTTACCTTTATTGCTCTTATGGGCAATTGTGTTTATGATAATAGAAAATTAAAATAAGAAAGGATTTCTTAACAGTAAGCATGCACTTATTTTCTTGTCTTCAGTTCTGGTGCTGGTGTTTGACTTGCTAGATGACATGACGCTGTGGTCAGTAGGCCGAGTGTGCCGGCGCTGGCAGCAGTTAGTGGCACGTTATGTCTCAGAATCACAGTGGCAGGAGTACACAAAATGCAGGTGGCCTTTGTACAGGCCTCTCTACACCAAAGTGCCATGGCAGTTGGTCTACACAAAGTTGTGAGTTGTGATAGTCACTTTGTTTTATGATTACTTTTAGTTTCTTTGAAGTATATAGTAGATAAAATGTGTGGGTCAATGCTTTTGGCTAGAGAGGTATAAAGATATTTTCATTTGTGAGGCCTAAACATTTTTTGTCCCTTTCATGACTGTTAACAAAAATTAAAGTTGTAAAGCAGAAACCTCCAGATGATAAACATTATTTTTTTCAGTGTTCTTATCATACCATGTTGCTTACCACAGTTGAGGTATGCCTCAAAATAAGCGATGATCAGTTTTCCTGAGAGACCTATTTTCACAGAACGGAGAGCGCCCCATGTCAGATGTGCCTCCATCAAATGTCACTCCTCACTGCCCCGCCTTCCAATGAAAATTCATGGAGGCGAAACCGACTACGGAATGAACTCCGAAGTATAGACAGGGTTGAATTGTTACATATCTCATTCTGAAGCTTTTGAAAAAGTGTGAAATAGAGTGGAACTGTCATATTCATTAGAAAGTTAAACATCTTCATAACATATTGTTGAATGAATTATTTTATTTATGAATTTCTCTTCCCAGCCTTGAGGTCTGATCCTCCTGAGGGGATTGAGGCTTCACCCTTAGACAAAATGTCCCTACACTGGCAGGCCTCCATTCGGGGCCCGGCTGGTTCCCCTTATGAGGGCGGGACTTTCTACCTCTACATTCAGATTCCTCCAAGGTGAGGAGGGGAAAATTTTATCTAAGCAAAGCAGAACAAATGAATATTCAATAAGCAAATGTTATTTTATTTTATTCAGTCGTTTTGGGAACATTTATTCAAGCTTTAACCCAATTCCGAGGGGCATGACGGGTACGTACATGCCATGCCCACTGTGAGTTACTCGTTTGATTGTTTTTACACATAGATGGCTACACTTGTACTAAGTCTCCAATAAGTCAGTTACGAGTACTGCCTGTCTTGCCCGTTTACTTTTTTCTTTGATTTACAAAAATATTTTATGTTATCTTTTTTGCTGTTACTAATGTGTATAACATTATAGTGATTATAATGTTTATAATAAAAATAACACCATCGATATTCATAGCACTAGTAAAAAATAAATTTTTCCTGCCAATTCAAATCAGGTAAGGTCACAAGGTGTACTAATTGACTACTTTATGGCTAAGCACTAGCAGAGCCATCTATGTGCAGAGACATTTCACAAAAATATAAAAATGAACATAGCATTTTCCTCATTTTTTTATTCATTTTCCCCGGCGGCATTGGGTTAA
This sequence comes from Penaeus chinensis, assembly GCF_019202785.1. NCBI lineage: Eukaryota > Metazoa > Arthropoda > Malacostraca > Decapoda > Penaeidae > Penaeus > Penaeus chinensis. The sequence goes on from NC_061857.1 coordinate 7,181,336, forward strand.
AGAGTAAAACTACATGAGGGTATTATACATCAATTGAAAAATGAATACATAGAATTGTTTTTTTCAAATATTTTCTTATGCATTTAACTTCAAATATTTATTTATAAATGACAAAATTTGCCTAGAACTTTTTTAACATAGTTAATTTGGCAACATTGTTTATGTTGTTATACTTAAATACACTAC
>NC_061857.1:7184021-7186521 GCF_019202785.1 Penaeus chinensis
TGTGTGTGATATATATGGAATATGTATAATATATATCCACATACACATGCCATTTGCATTGTGTAATGCAGTCTTCATATGTATCCCCCTCCCCTCCCTTACACACCAAAAAAGAGGAGATAAAACAAACTGTTCAGTGTATTGATAGATTAATATATTCCAGTGATGTGTTTGTTTGAAACTTGCCGAGAGAACAGACTTTCTCGAGAGTGAACAAGGAAACTCCTTCTGTCCGGATGTGATTGCAATCTGAATTCCATTTTGCTTGTTAAGAAAATGATCATTTCTGAAGAGTGTGTGTTAGAGAATGTTTGTCTCAATTGTAAATAATGTATAAATGTTCAGACTGGAAAAGCACAATAATGGCATATTTTTGTGTTGATTTATTCTGATCTCCAGAAATAGTGCTCTTTTTAAATGTGGTGTAATTTTATTGTGTACCCAATTCTCATTGAAAAGGATCTTACTTGAAATCTCATGTATCAGTCTGGTGTTTTTATTTTTTTCTTGGAAGAAAATATCTCATTAGTCAAATTATCAATATGACGTGATTGATATGAACTGGGTAATTACATTTCTTGCATGTATTTATGCTAAAGATATTATACTCTGTGTAGTTTATGTATGCTGATTCTTGTCTTTCTGTTTCCGTTTTTTTTCTCCATTTTTCACAGTTTTCACACCAGAGTTGTGGTGGAGTAATAGTAGAGGTTACGTGGCCTTCCTTATGTTACTATTTAACCAGTTCTAGTACTAGATCAGCTGGATTGGCATTGCGCTTTGAACAGAATCCAGGTTCAGTGGAAGCCACAACAGTAGTGCTAAACCTAAACCTTTCTTCTGACTCCAGAACTACCCTATTATTAACTAATCAGTATGATGTGCTCTGTGATAATTGTATGATCATGTATGACAGTCTTGATGAGGATTGTCAGGCCTGGGGGGGAGAATGTTGATTGATGTCTAAAGTCTTTTTATTTATACTATGAAGGACTTGATGATTGCTACATAATGATGTGGACTGTATTAAGTGTGATTGACCTATCCTGAAGTGAACTCAGTATGCCTAGTGTTTCTACTTTTGTATTTAGTAGTTGATATGGACAAAACATAATGATTCCAGTAATGTGTGATGGTGTTTCTAAATGGTCTGAAAATTAGAGGACAGATAAGAGATTAAGTGAAGGTAGATTATTATTCATAACTTGAGTTCATTGTCGTGGTATTTAAGATAACATTGAAGAGTTTGAAAGCTTGGATTTTAACCCAATGCTGATGGGCGAAAAAAATAACTGAGAACTTTAAACTCTAGAGATTTCTGGCAACAGGCAGACTCTGGGCGCAGGAGTCCACAACATCAAGTTGAACGTCCCGCCCCGAGCACTCTGGCGTGTCGCTGCGCATACAGGTGTACCCTGCAGACCGAACGGTTTGTTATGATGCCAATAGGTGTGGTCCGTCAGCAAGAGGTTAACAGTTTGAACTATGGATGAGTAAAAGAGAAAAGTGACTGCATGTACTTCCCTTCTCTGTTATTTCACAATAGTAATCCCACATTATATAGAATATCTACATGGTTTGCATGGAATATGTAGAATGTCAAAAATATGTATCAAATAATCTGTAGTTCAGTGAAGTCAAGTTTACCATTACATTGAAGCACATCTTTGTGCATACTCACAAGAATTTTCATACTCATTATCCATACAGTTTTCTTCCTCATTATATGTCTTTATCATTGGTGTCTCATACTCATATGATTACAGAGCATTAATGTGTCTCCTGTTCCTTTGTCTCTCCTGTCAGTTCCTTTTCTCCATTCACCTAATTAGCCTCTTGATGCCTTCTCTTTACCTACCATCTTATCCTCTTTTGCTTTCCCTTTTCCTTTTTCTTTTCTTCCCCTTCCCTTTCCCTTTTCCTTTTCCTTTTTCTTTTTCTTCCCCTTCCCTTTCCCTTTTCCCCTTTCCCCTTTCCCTTCCCCCTTTCCCCTCCCCCTTTCCCCTCCCCCTTTCCCCTCCCCCTTTCCCCTCCCCCTTTCCCTTTCCCTTCTTATCTCATTCTCTTCATCTCTCTTTCCTTCCTCCCTTTAGCCCTGTCCCTTCTCATCTCATCCTCTTCCTCTGTCTCTCTCTTCCCTTCTTCAACTCTCCCCTTTGCCCTTTTCTTTCCATTCTCTCTTTCTCTTTCGAGTTATGGCTATCACTTTCTTGTTTGTGCTGCCTTAATGTGTGGTTGTGAATATTTTTATAAGACAAGTAAAGAAGGAAAGACAGAAGAAAGGATTTTTTTGTGATTCACTGACAAGGACATAAGGCAGATGATAGATAATTAGTGCTAGAGGGAAGAAGGGAAGTGTTTTGTATTAGGGCATGACAAAACAACACATTTTGAAAAGATATTCATGACTAATTTGTCTAAAAAGTTGTATTTCTCTGATCTCTTTGATGGCAGTTTCTTTGCATATCTTATAATGAGTTTTCTTGCTTGTTATTCATAT
>NC_061857.1:7209021-7211521 GCF_019202785.1 Penaeus chinensis
TGTATTCCCGTGATATACTGAGTCAAATGGAGCATGGTCAACGTGAGTCATTGAGGAAGGTACATGAGATAAGGAATGACTCATGCAACCTTGGACTGGCAATTGTTCAGGTGTTTAGTTTTATGTATAATCTAAGTCATACATTAGGGGAAACCTGGGGATTCACAAGTTAGGTATATGCTCACTGATATACATCTTTAACAGCATTGTTACCCATTTCCTTATCTATTTCGTCATCATGAGTATCATTATTTTCACACACTATAAAAAAAATCACCTTCATCCTAATCACAATGATCATAATCAATCTTAATCACTATCAACATTTGCCGGCATCACCATCACCATTTAACTCACTATTATCACCATCATCACTTTTCACGCATATTAGGGTCATTCAACACTTGTGCTCGCCGGCAGAATGCTAATGAGAAAATTAGCCTCTCGAAATAAGTCCAGGCAGGGAGATGAGGTGATGTAAATGAGCCATGATGTAAGTGTGTGTGAGTATGTGCATAATGTACGGTATAGTAATTAACACATCCTTCCTGTGGTCAAGTAGGTCAGCCTACATATGTCAACGTTATGTAGGTCATGCAGGTTATGTATACAGTCAGTCTGAGTCATATACACATATAGACCTACAAAGATGAGTATACACACGTATAGGAACTCACATAGATACGCATACACACCTGTAAGGCCAGCTACATACACAAACGCTCATACACGCATACAAGCAGACGAACCTCACCCAGACGTTCGCTCATACACACATGCAGACACATACGCACACTTTGAAAGCGGAGCGAAACTCCTGTGCCAATTAGCGAAAACTTTTGGCATTTTTCATAAGTGTCAGGGTTCGAGCAAGGCCAATTTCTTGCAGAGGCTGGAGGTAGCATGAGAAGTTTCCCCAAACCGTTTGTGAGATTTGGAAAGTGTTGTTACGCTCCGATACTTCATTCACGCACGCATAGACACAGATACACAGGCACACAAACAACACTTTCTTTCTGTCAGTATTTGTGTCTGTCTGTTTCTCTTTCTCTGTCACTCTTACTCTCTTACTCCCACCTACGTTCTACTCGTAAAAAACCCTACCATACGTATAAAATTCAAATATATTTTAAATTATGTTAAAACGAAATTGTACTTGATAAGTGGTAACCAAATCAGCCAAGTGTCCAGTGTGTGCGTCATCATTTAATCATTTATAAACGCGAACTTACACATCCACACACACACACACATACCATTTATACTTACACTTACTTATTATCACTATTATTATTATTATTATTATTATTATTATTATCATTATAATTATTATCATCATTAACATTATTATTATTAGTATTATCATCATTATTATTATTATAATAATTATTATTATAATTATCATTATCATTACTGTTATCATTATCATTATTTTTGCTATCATCATTATCATTATTATCATTATTATTATCATATGTTTTATTATTATGGTTATCGTCATTATTGTTATTATCATCATTAGCATTATTGTCATTATCAGTATCATTATCATTATTATTTTTATTATCATTATTTTCATTATTACCATTATTATTATCGTTATTATTATTATTATTATTATTATTGTTGTTGTTGTTATCATTATTACTATTAGTATCATCACCATTATTATCATTATTATTATCATTATTACTATCATCATCATCATCATTATTATCATCATTATTATTATTGCCATTATACGTAAATTGTTAATACTTTCTCAAGATAATTCTAGAGGAAACAGAAGCAGGAAAAGATGTACCAAAGTTTCGAAATGGACAAGAAAAAACAGACACCGGAAATACGTAGTTGAAATTTGATAGTTTCATTTGTCTTAGTTTCTTTCTCTCTCTCTTTTTTTCTTTTTTCTTTCCCTCCTCTCTCTCTCTCACTCTCTCTCTCTCTCTTTCCCTCTATTTCTTTCTTTCTCTCTCTCTCTCTCTCTCTCTCTCTCTCTCTCTCTCTCTCTCTCTCTCTCTCTCTCTCTCTCTCTCTCTCTCTCTCTTCTCTCTCTCTCTCTCTCTCTCTCTCTCTCTCTCTCTCTCTCTCTCTCTCTCTCTCTCTCTCTCTCTCTCTCTCTCTCTCTCTCTCCCCCCCCCTCTCTCTCTCTCTCTCTCTCTCTCTCTCTCTCTCTCTCTCTCTCTCTCTCTCTCTCTCTCTCTCTCTCTCTTTCTCTCTCTCTCTTTTCTCACTCTCTCTCTCTCCTCCCATTCTCTCTCTCTCTCTCTCTCTCTCTCTCTCTCTCTCTCTTTCATTTTCTCTCTCTCTCCTCTCCCTCTCTCTCTCTTTCACTTTCCTTCTCTCTTTCTCTTTCATTCTTCTTCCTTCTTTTCCCTCTCTTTCCTATTTCTCTCTCTCCCTACCCCCCTTCTCTCTCTCTCTCTTCCTCAGCCCCCCTCTCTCTTTCTCTTTCCTTCTCTCACTCTCTCTCTTTCTCCTTTTCTCTTTTTTTCTCTCT
>NC_061857.1:7224021-7236521 GCF_019202785.1 Penaeus chinensis
ATTGGAAATTGCAATATCATTATCATGAACTCTTATAAACATTCTTTAATTCCAAAAAAATAATATTGCTATGAATGTTTTCTTTATATTCTATTAGAATCCTTGCTGATATAATAATAATTGTTGCTGTTTTACTATCATGATCACCATAATCAATATCATCATTGCTATCATTACTGCTATTAGTGGTAACATTAGCAGCACTAACACATTTCACATTTGTTATTTCCTTTATTATTACCTAACTTTCATCGTCAATATCATGACTAATATTTCGTTCATCTAACTCTATCCTCGCTGGCCTGAAACCAAAACGTAACATTATTAAATCTAACTTATTTCACTAAATCATATTTCCATCTGATATACGATCTACTCTTACATTATCTAAACCTAATTAAATCTAACCGGACCGAATCCAATCCATAATATAAACCCGTAAACCTAAAGAAAACAACTGCACATAAACACAAAGATCTAAAACTACACGATTAATTATTCATTAAGTTTGATTTGAAATCGAAGATAGTTTGAATAAGAAAGCAAGAAAAAATAACGTATATTGAAGAGGAAAACATTTAAGCAAAGAACAAGAAAAAAAAAAATTTAATCAGGAAAATTGCATTCTAAAAATGAAAATACCTTTTAAACAAGAAAAGGAGGTATCTCAATAAAATAAACATATATATATATATATATATATATATCAAGTGAAAAAAAGAAGAAAAGAAGAAGACGAAACAGAAAAAAATAAACAAACACAAAAAACTGAAAGAAAAAGAAAGATAGAGAGAAAGAGAGAGAAGGAGAAGAACAAGAACAAAAATTTATAGTCTAAAAATAAAAACACATCTTCGAAAAGGAAACAAGAGCACGTCTCAGAGAAAGAAAATTGCATTCCGTCATTTTCTGTCTTCTACAGAGAAGTTAGGAAAAAAACAAGAAAATAAAAAAAAGATGCTAGAGACATTTTACTGATGATGCGGAAAGACAAGAAAGAGTGAGAGAAAAGGAGAAAAAAGAGAGAAGAGGGAGAGAAAAAGATGAAGGTGATAGAAGGATGACAGAAGAGAAGGAGAGAGAATAAAGCAAGAGAGTAAAAAGATAAAATGGGAGGGGGGCGGGGGATAAGACAGAGGAAGAGTATGAAGAAGAGAAAATAATGAGAGAGAAGAAGAGGAGAGGGAAAAAAATGAGTGAGAAAAGATGAAGAGAGGAAAAAGAGAGAAAGAGAAAAAATACACAGATGACAAAAATTTAACAGGTATAACAAGAAGAATAACTAAAAGAAAAAGACCAAGAAAAGAAAAAGAAAAAGAAACAATACAAATCAGAAAGAAACAGAGGATAAAAAAGAACAAACTCCAACAGCAACAACAACAGACAAACACTCAAACACACAGACCAATCTCCCCTCAAACTTTTTTCTGCAAACAATCACAAGGATACACAATAAACGAGCAAAGAAACGAACACAAAAACAAACAAACACACACAGTGAATTAACTATTATCTTACATACAAACAACATTATCAAATTGCATTCATATCCACAAACAAATGCACACTGTAACAAACAATCAAACAAGGCAAACAACTACAAAAAGTGCAGAGACAAATAAGACTACACTCATTCACTCATCCATTAAAAAAAAAAAATCTTTACCAAATAAGGAACAAGTAAACAGGAATACAGTATTCATCATGAAATGAAAACAAACAACAAACTAACAAAAAAAACAAGAACACACTCTCCATGACAAAAATCAAAAACAACAAACACACGAACGAGAACAAACACTTCACCATGCAACAAAACAAATAACAAACAAACAAACAAACAAACATACAAACAAACAGACAAATCACCGCCTTCCTCTTCTTTACCTCTTCCTTTTTTCCACAAAGAAAAGAAAGCTCCTTTGTCGAGGAATCCTTAAAACAAAGGAAGCCCCTGTCGATAGTTGCCATGAAGTGCTGGTGTCGTGTTATGAGGAGCGGGAGTGCATGTTGATTTGGTGTCATGATGTGCAGAGAGTGCATGTTGATTTGGTGTCATGAGGTATGGAGAGTGCATGTTGATTTGGTGTCATGAGGTATGGAGAGTGCATGTTGATTTGGTGTCATGAGGTATGGAGAGTGCATGTTGATTTGGTGTCATGAGGTATGGAGAGTGCATGTTGATTTGGTGTCATGAGGTATGGAGAGTGCATGTTGATTTGGTGTCATGATGTATGGAGAGTGCATGTTGATTTGGTGTCATGAGGTATGGAGAGTGCATGTTGATTTGGTGTCATGAGGTATGGAGAGTGCATGTTGATTTGGTGTCATGAGGAGCGGAGAGTGCATGTTGATTTGGTGTCATGAGGAGCGGAGAGTGCATGTTGATTTGGTGTCATGAGGAGCGGAGAGTGCATGTTGATTTGGTGTCATGAGGAGCGGAGTGCATGTTGATTTGGTGTCATGAGGAGCGGAGAGGGCATGTTGATTTGGTGTCATGAGGAGCGGGAGTGCATGTTGATTTGGTGTCATGAGGTATGGAGAGTGCATTTTGATTTGGTGTCATGAGGAGCGGGAGTGCATGTTGATTTGGTGTCATGAGGTACAGAGAGTGCCTGTTGATTTGGTGTCATGAGGAGCGGGAGTGCATGTTGATTTGGTGTCATGAGGTGCGGGAGTGCATGTTGATTTGGTGTCATGAGGAGCGGGAGTGCATGTTGATTTGGTGTCATGAGGTGAGGGAGTGCTTATTGATTTGGTGTCATGAGGTGGAGAGTGCATGTGATTGTGTCATGAGTCGAGTCATGTTGATTTGGTGTCATGAGGTGAGGAGAGTGCCTGTTGATTGGTCATGAGGTGGGGGTGTCTGTAGAGTGATGAGCGGGAGAGTCCATGTTGATTTGGTGTCATGAGGAGCGGAGAGTGCATGTTGATTTGGTGTCATGAGGTATGGAGAGTGTATGTTGATTTGGTGTCATGAGGAGCGGAGAGTGCATGTTGATTTGGTGTCATGAGGAGCGGAGAGTGCATGTTGATTTGGTGTCATGAGGAGCGGAGAGTGCATGTTGATTTGGTGTCATGAGGTGCGGAGAGTGCATGTTGATTTGGTGTCATGAGGTATGGAGAGTGTATGTTGATTTGGTGTCATGAGGAGCGGGAGTGCATGTTGATTTGGTGTCATGAGGAGCGGAGAGTGCATGATGATTTGGTGTCATGAGGAGTGGAGAGTGCATGTTGATTTGGTGTCATGAGGTATGGAGAGTGCATGTTGATTTGGTGTCATGAGGTGCGGGAGTGCATGTTGATTTGGTGTCATGAGGAGCGGAGAGTGCATGTTGATTTGGTGTCATGAGGAGCGGAGAGTGCATGTTGATTTGGTGTCATGAGGAGCGGAGAGTGCATGTTGATTTGGTGTCATGAGGAGCGGAGAGTGCATGTTGATTTGGTGTCATGAGGAGCGGAGAGTGCATGTTGATTTGGTGTCATGAGGAGTGGGAGTGCATGTTGATTTGGTGTCATGAGGAGCGGGAGTGCATGTTGATTTGGTGTCATGAGGTATGGAGAGTGCATTTTGATTTGGTGTCATGAGGAGCGGGAGTGCATGTTGATTTGGTGTCATGAGGAGCGGAGAGTGCATGTTGATTTGGTGTCATGAGGAGCGGGAGTGCATGTTGATTTGGTGTCATGAGGTATGGAGTGTGAATGTTGATTTGGTGTCATGAGGTGCGGAGAGTGCATGTTGATTTGGTGTCATGAGGTATGGAGAGTGCATGTTGATTTGGTGTCATGAGGTGCGGGAGTGCATGTTGATTTGGTGTCATGAGGTATGGAGAGTGCATGTTGATTTGGTGTCATGAGGTGCGGGAGTGCATGTTGATTTGGTGTCATGAGGTATGGAGAGTGCATGTTGATTTGGTGTCATGAGGTGCGGGAGTGCATGTTGATTTGGTGTCATGAGGTATAGAGAGTGCATGTTGATTTAGTGTCATGAGGAGCGGGAGTGCATGTTGATTTGGTGTCATGAGGAGCGGAGAGTGCATGTTGATTTGGTGTCATGAGGTATGGAGAGTGCATGTTGATTTGGTGTCATGAGGTGCGGGAGTGCATGTTGATTTGGTGTCATGAGGTATGGAGAGTGCATGTTGATTTGGTGTCATGAGGTATGGAGAGTGCATGTTTATGTGGTGTCATGAGGTGCGGGAGTGCATGTTGATTTGGTGTCATGAGGTATGGAGAGTGCATGTTGATTTGGTGTCATGAGGTATGGAGAGTGCATGTTGATTTGGTGTCATGAGGAGCAGAGAGTGCATGTTGATTTGGTGTCATGAGGTGCGGGAGTGCATGTTGATTTGGTGTCATGAGGAGCAGAGAGTGCATGTTGATTTGGTGTCATGAGGTGCGGGAGTGCATGTTGATTTGGTGTCATGAGGAGCGGAGAGTGCATGTTGATTTGGTGTCATGAGGTATGGAGAGTGCATGTTGATTTGGTGTCATGAGGTATGGAGAGTGCATGTTGATTTGGTGTCATGAGGTATGGAGAGTGCATGTTGATTTGGTGTCATGAGGTATGGAGAGTGCATGTTTATTTGGTGTCATGAGGAGCGGAGAGTACATGGTGATTTGGTGTCATGAGGTACAGAGAGTGCATGTTGGTGTGGTGATCCATGAGGTGAAGAGAGTGCAGGTTAGTGTGGTGAGTCATGAAGTGTGTAGAGTGCATGATGGTGTGATGAGTCATGAGGGACAGAGACTGCATGTTAGCGAGATAAGTCATTAGGTGAAGAGAGTGCATGTTGGTGTGATGATCCATGAGGTGTGGAGAGTGCATGTTGGTGAGGTGAATCATGAGGTGTGCAGAGTGCATGCGGGTGCGGTGTCATGAGGTTTGGAGAGTTCGTATCGGTGTGTGATAAGCCAATAGACCATGAGATTGCAAGCCTTAAGGAGAAATTTAGAGAGCGTACATTGGCGTGACGAGCCATGTGGTCTAGAGAGGGTATGCTGGTGTGGCGTAGAGCGCACGCTGCTATGTTAAACCATGAAGGGAATAAGTATAATGTGAACTAGTGTCGCGGGCTATGAGGTTAAGAGAACGTATGTTGGGGTGGAGGACCTTTAGGCTTAGAGAGTGCATCCTAACGTGGTAATAAAAATACGAAATTCGACCTTAAAGAGAGTCGTATACAGTTATGGTAATGTATCGAGAAAAGATCATTCAAGAAATGTACCCGCTGCTGTATCCACTCTGCCTCCTGCATGTGCCCGCGAAGATCTAGATATCTGGGAAGTTTATTCATGCCAAGTGTGTAGAATGAATGGAGAGATCAGGAGTGGTAGTACAGATATCCAAGAATGATACGGAAGATTTTCTTGCTTATCAAGAAGTTCTGTCGAAGAGAAAACGATTTCTTAATTCGAAGATGGGGCAAGTCTATTTTATATTTACTTAGCTCTTACGTTATTTATTTATTCATCTCTCACGCTATTCACATGTTTATCCATTCATATGTCTATTCATCCTATATATTTATTTTAGCCAGATAAATATTTTCTTGGGGCGCAAAACGTCCTTGAAGTAGTTACTCTATCCACCACTAGATGGCAGAAGAAGACGGTGGTGCATTCATCCAATAACACAGGACGAGGTTTTGTCGAGACCTTGTCGCCTTTATTATTTCCACCGGAGGCAGAAAGCAGAATTTAGGTTGGGTACGAACTTTGCTTCTTCCTCCTTAGGGAAAGAAAATCGGTTTAAACAGCACATCTTCGTAAATTATGCTACATGCGTATGTTGGTCTAAGTTACGCAAAGGCCGGGCTTTCTCTAAATGGGAAAGAATTGTTATGAGTTTTCCTTCTGGGGATTTTCGACGTTCGCACGGGCGTTAAGGGTGGGTTTTGCTTCCCGAGAGTTGTGTGCGGTCAGCGGGAATGTAGTATGCAAGGGACGGTAATGTGAATGAGTGTTGACCTACTCGATTAACGATAGTTAGGTAGATCTTGGAGAAGAAATAGATCCGCTGTGTATGTGTAATAACTCCATGCAAGCATACTTATGTTCAAACACACATACACACGCACACGCACATACACACACACATACACACACACACACACACACACATATATGCATATATATAAATATATGTGTGCGTGTGTTTACATACACACACACACACACACACACACACACACACACACATATATATATTATATATATATATATGTATATATATACATATACATATGTATATATGTATATATATACATATATATATATATATATATATATATATATATATATATATATATATATATATATATATATATGCATACATGTATATTTTGGTCAGGTCAGTGAAATCAGAGCCACTTCCTTTTCAGTCATTTTGTCATTTAGTTTTGATGCAGCTTCTGTTTAGAAATGACTCAACCATAAAACCCTGATCGTAGGTCTTCCTTCATCCTTTCACTCTCATGACCGACTCTTCTCGAAATTCGAATTTGTTGCCTTTATATTCCATTTTAATTGCTTCATCTCCGACCAACGCGACAGACAAGCCGAGACCGACCGACTCTCCCCGAAATGACTCGATCATTGCCAAGCCCACAAGCAAGCCAAGTCAAGCAAATACAAGCTCGGTAGTCCCCCCAAAAGCAAGTTCAGTCGTTCCTCCGGTTCATTCGAATGCAAGTTCGGTTGCTCCGCCTATCCAATCCAATGCAAGTTCGGTCGTTCCGCCTATAGAATCTAACGCAAGTTCGGTTGATCCTGGAAAACAGCCTTTCGCAAGCACGCTCGGTCCCAATCAACCAACTCCTGAGGGAATGATTCCGCAAGGCAATTTCACCGGTATTGCCTCCTTCCTGAACGGTGAGAATAGCATTACAGCTGTTACATGAATTTAACTCTCTCCCTCCTTCTTGCCCGCCATTCTCATAATATTTCTCCTCCCCAGTTTCTCTCTTTTCCCATGTCTCTCGAATCTTCTCCTTTTCCTTCTCTTTCTTTTTGTCGTCCACTTTCTCTTTCTCTTGCCTTATTTATTTCCTTTTCTCCCCCCTCTCTTTCCTCATATCACCCTCCTTTTGATGAATTCCTTCCTCTGCCTAATTTCTTGATTCGTTTAATTTCCTTTGTTTTTTGTTGTTGTTGTTTAATCTCCCTTCTCCCTCTCTTTGTCTCTCTTGCACAATTTATCTCTCTCTCTCTCTCTCTCTCTCTCTCTCTCTCTCTCTATATATATATATATATATATAAATGTATATATATATATATATATATATATATATATATATACGTATGACAATCTGTCTCTCTATCTGTCCATCTGTTTCTCTCTCCCTCCCTTCTCGTTCTCTCTCTGTCTCCCCCCCCCCCACTCTCTTTACTTCATCTCCAAATATCTTTATGTATCTGTCATTATTTTAACATTTTGCATCTTTGTGCTTGAATTTTATTTGTTTTGTATGTCAGATTTTTTTATTTTGCACTTTTGTCTCTTGCTTCATTTTTCTTCTCTTTCCGTTTGTCTGCCACTCCCTCTCTCCCTCTTCGTATCGCCCCATCTCTCTCTGCTTATATGTCCGTCCGCTGTCTCTCTGTCTCTTTCTCTCTCTCTCTCTCTCTCTCTCTCTCTCTCTCTCTCTCTCTCTCTTTCTCTCTCTCTCTCTCACTCTGTCTCTCTCTCTCCTGTATATCATATTGAATAAACCTTTTTAAAATCAATCAATCTCTTTCACTACCTCCCCTCACTCTCTCTCTCTCTCTCTCTCTCTCTCTCTCTCATTTTCTCTCTCTCTCTCTCTCATTCTCTCTCTCTCTTTCTCTCTCTCTCTCTTTCTCTCTCTCTCTCTCTCTCTCTCTCTCTCTCTCTCTCTCTCTCTCTCTCTCTCTCTCTCTCTCTCTCTCTCTCTCTTTCTCTACTGTAGATTGTATTGAATAAACTTTTCAAAATCAATCTCTCTCTCTCATTCCCTCTCTCTCTCTCTCTCTCTCTCTCTCTCTCTCTCTCTCTCTCTCTCTCTCTCTCTCTCTCTCTCTCTCTCTCTCTCTCTCTTTCTCTCTCACTACTGTATATTATATTGAATAAACTTTTCAACCCCCCCCCCCCTCTCTCTCTCTCTCTCTCTCTCTCTCTCTCTCTCTCTCTCTCTCTCTCTCTCTCTCTCTCTCTCTCTTCTCACATTTTCCTCTTTGTTCCTTAAACGATTTCCTCTGCACCGCGATCCACCATCTATAAGCAGGAGCACGACCCCCCCCCCCCCCCCCGCTAAATAAGCTCTTTTCGCTACACCGCTATCTTCGTCTTTTTCCGCTAAACGCTAAGGCTTTCATTTGGAGTGTATAAACAGGGGGAGGGGGAGGGGGGTAGGTAGGTATGCCCTTAGTTTTGCCTTTGTTTAGAAATCAGAAAAAAATAGAGATTTATAATGGAAGGCGGTAGTTGGAGAGAGAGAGAGAGAGAGAGAGAGAGAGAGAGAGAAAGAGAGAGAGAGAGAGAGAGAGAGAGAGAGAGAGAGAGAGAGAGAGAGAAATAGAAAAAAGAGAAAGAGAGGAAGATTAAGAGGAAGAGAGAGAAAAAAACGTGAGAAAGAGAGAAAAAGAGGAAGAGGTAAGAGAAAAAGAGGTTAAAGATCAAATATTAGAGAGAAAAAGATAAAGAAAGAAAACTGAGAAAGAATGAAAGAGAGAAAGAGATCGAATGAAAGACAGAAAGGGAGAAAGCGAGAAAGAGAGGAAAAGAGAAAGAAAGAGAGAAGGAGAGAAAGACAGAAACAGAAAGATTGAAAGAAAGAAAGGGAGAAAGAGAGAAAAAGAGAAGGAGAGAAAGACAAGAACAGAGAAAGACTATAAAAGCGAGAAAGAGAGAAACCAAGAGAGAAAGAGATAAAGAAAGAGAGAAAGAGAGAACAAGAGAGAAAGAGAGAATCAAAGCGAGAGAGAGAGAAAGAAAGAGAGAAAGAGAGAAACAAAGAGAGAAAGAGAGAAACAAAGAGAGAAAGAGAGAAACAAAGAGAGAAAGAGAGAAACAAAGAGAAAAAACAAAGAGAGAAAGAGAGAAACAAAGAGAAGAAGGAGAAAAAGAGAGAAAGAAAGAGAGAAAGAGAGAAAGAGAGAGAGAGAAATAAATAAAGAGAGAAAGGAAGAAACAAAGAGAGAAAGAGAGAACGAAAGAGAGAAAGAGAGAAAGAATGATAGAGAGAGAGAAACAAAGAGAGAAAGAGAGAAAGAAAGAGAGAAAGAGAGAAAAAAAGAGAGAAAGAGAGAAATAAAGATATTAAGAGAAAAGGAGAAAAAGAGAGAAAGAAAGAGAGAAAGAGAGAAGGAGAGAGCGAGAGAAAGAAAGAGACAAAGAGAGAAAGAAAGAGAGAAAGAGATAAAGAAAGAGAGAAAGAGAGAAAGAGAGAAAGAAAGAGAGAAAGAAAGAGAGAAAGAGAGAAGTAGAGAGAGAGAGAAAGAAAGAGAGAAAGAGAGAAAGAAAGGGAGAAAGAGAGAAAGAAAGAGAGAAAGAGAGAAACAAAGAGAGAAAGAGAGAAAGAAAAAGAGAAAGAGAAAAAGAAAGATAGAAAGAGAAAAAGAAAAAGAGAAAGAAAGAAAGAGAGAAAGAAAGAAAGAGAGAGATAAAGACACCAGCATTCACGCAAGGGGACCGCAACGCAATACATCCACAGATGAATATTCACACCATCGAGGAATGTCGTGGACGTGATGACCTTTGACCTTTGGAGTTTTTTTTTTTTCTCTCTGTCTCTGTCTTTCTGTCTATTTGATTGTGTGTCTATCTGTCTGTATCTGTCTCTGTCTCTCTTTCTCCTATTTTATTTATTAAAAAAAAAAAATTCCCTATTTCTTTTTTATTATTACCATCATTATTACTTTTGTTTTGGTGTGGGAGAATAGGAGGAAGAGGCACTGTTTGGTTTCAGTGATATATTTTTTTTCTGTTTGTCTCTGTGTCTGAATTCTTCTGTCTGTTTCTCTCTCTTTCTCCTTCCCTTGCCTATCTGTCTCTCCTCAATCTATCTCTTTGTCGCTCATTTTCTCTCCTTTCCCCTTTATCTGTCTGCCTCTCTTCTCTTTCACTCTCTCTCTCTCTCTCTCTCTCTCTCTCTCTCTCTCTCTCTCTCTCTCTCTCTCTCTCTCTCTCTCTCTCTCTCTCTCTCTCTCTCTCTCTCTCTCTCTCTCTCTCTCTCTCTCTCTCTCTCTTTCTCTTCACTCTTGCTCTAGCGTTTCCTCCGTTTCCCCTGTGCCATACATTTACATACAAAGAGAAGGCAAATGACCGAAACAAGTGAAGTGAGAAAGAGAGAAGAGATAAAACAGGGAAACACGAGACAGTTGGAAAATATCAGGATGAAAGAAAATGTGAAAAAAGGAAACCAGAAAGAAGAAACAAGAAGATAGAAAGAAAAACACAAAATAACGAAAAAAAATCACAGAAAAAAAAGAAGAAAGAACAAAAAGACGGAAGATAAGAGGAAAATTGCAATTGACACGCAACCAACGAACAGAAACAACGGAAGAGGATAAGCCAGCGATTCCCGGGATTTAACGTTCGAAATCCAAAGTGGCCACCTGGCGAACGGCCTCTTATCTCGTTGGCCATGTTGCCTGACTGAGATAAGCCTTGGATTTCTACAACACGATACTTCCTACAATAGTCTACTATACGGGAATTTTGCCACGCTGGTTAAGGGTTGGATTAGTGATAACAATCTGCAACGCGGGAGTTTCAAATATCTTCAACACAGGATTTCTACAACAGTCTCCGACACGGGAGTTTCGTCACGCTGGCTTATGTAACAATCTACCATACGGGATTTTCGTGACACTGGCTCTAATCTACAGCACGGGATTTCTACACTACTATCTTCTACACCAATCTACGATACGGGAGTTTCGTCACGCTTTTACAACAATCTACAGCACGGGATTTTCCTGACATACAATTATCTACAATACGGGATTTCCACAAAACTATCTTCTACAGCAATCTACAATTAGCTACAGCGCCTTCTCCTACATCAGTATGCACCAGGAGATGTCTATAACACAGCAATCTACAAAACGGGATTTCTACAATGCGACCTCCTACAACAATGTACGACACTGGTCACCAACAACACTACCTTCTGCAACAATCTGCAACATTGTTATTAACAACATTCAACAGAACTATTTTCTACAGCAATCTGCGACACTATATGTACAAAACTATCTTCTGCAACAATCTGCAACATTGGCTTTTACAACATTCTTCAACACTGTTTTCGGCAGCAATCTCCACGTGGGTAGTAGAGTTGTAGATCTCATTAATTTATTCTTTTAAGATCGTGTTTCTGATGGCTGATGTTCTTTTCGTGTTTATCTGCCAGGCTTAAAAAAATAGAATTCTTCAAATATTTTATTTATTTTTTTCTTGTTTTGATTATTATTTATTTTTTTTTTTTGGAGAAAATAATTGGATGTTATTCTCTCTGCTCGCCTAGATTTCATTTTTTTTTAAACTAGCCATATTGTATAAGCGTACAACATATACTACATATATGCAAAGTATAAACCAACACCTAAAATAATAAAGAAAAAAAAAAATATTATACATAATACACGATATATGATACACAAGACGCTTATATACAATTAGTAATATCGCACTGCATGATATAACACGGCATTACTTTAGAGCAACGAGCCAGAACACAGGCAGCCTCGCAATCTCGGTCAGCAGTTAATAGGCTAATTTAGCTCGTTCTTCTCTTCATTGACGCCATACATCAGAGGTGGTGCTCTTCACGTGAATACGAAGGCTTAAACTAAAATCTCTGTAGACCGAATATACGTGTGTGTGGTACGGATTTCACTTGGAATGCGTGTATGGGTTTCCCGTGTACGTCTTCACGCTAGATTCGTTTTGTTTGTTGGTCGTTTGTCGTGTTATATACATACACGCACATATATATGCTGATATATAGGTACGCACACAGGCAAACATACACACACGTGCATAAGTACATATAAGTGAGTAGATAGATAGGTTGGCAGATAGATAAGTGGATAGACAAACAGACAGGCAGACCGACAGACAGACTAACAAACAGACAGACAAACAAACAGACAGACAGACAGACAGACAAACAGACAAATATAGATACTCAGATACGCTAACAAATATTATCTTCTATACCTTCTAAATAATTAGGGAGTGAGAAGGGCGAGAGAGAGGAACTGGGGGATAAAAGAAAGGGGGAGATGGGAGGAGAGAGGGAAGAGGAAGGGGAAGAGAGAGGGCAAGAGGAGGAGCACCGAGGGAAAACGGAAAGGAAAAGGGAAAGGAGGGAGAGGAATTGGTAAAAGAAAGAGAGAGAGAGAGAGAGAGAGAGAGAGAGAGAGAGAGAGAGAGAGAGAGAGAGAGAGAGAGAGAGAGAGAGAGACAGGGGGAAAACGAAAGGGCAAGGAAGGTAGACAGCCTGAGGGGGGATTAAGGAAAGACATACTAT
>NC_061857.1:7251521-7256521 GCF_019202785.1 Penaeus chinensis
GGGGATAAGAGGAAGAAAAAGCAACAAACATCACGAATCGCCATCAGATCAGGCAAAATCTATTTACCAGGAAACCTCTCCCCTCATCTCCTCTCGCGCCTTCCCCTCTCTCGCTCTCCCCTCCCTCGATCTCCCCTCTCTCGCTCTCTCCTCTTTCGCTCTCTCCTCTTTCGCTCTCCCCTCTTTCGCTTTCCCCTCTCTCGCCCTCCCCTCTTTCGCTTTCCCCTCCCCCGATTTCCCCTCTTTCGCTCTCCCCTATCTCGCTCTCCCCTCCCTCGATCTCCCCTCTCTCGCTCTCTCCTATCTCGCTCTCTCCTCTTTCGCTCTCCCCTCTTTCGCTTTCCCCTCTCTCGCCCTCCCCTCTTTCGCTTTCCCCTCCCCCGATTTCCCCTCTTTCGCTCTCCCCTATCTCGCTCTCCCCTCTTTCGCTCTCTCCTCTTTCGCTCCTCCTTCTCTCACTCTCCCCTCTTTCGCTCTCCCCTCTCTCTCTCTTCTCTATTTCGCTTTCCCCTCTCTCGCTCTCCTCTCTTTCGCTCCTCCTCTCTCGCTCTCCGCTCTTTCACTCTCCCCTCTTTCACTCTCCTGTCTCTCGCTCTCCCCTTTCGCTCTCCCTTCTCTCGCTCCTCCTCTCTCGCTTTCCGCTCTCTCGCTCTCCCCTCTCTTGCTCTCCCTATTTTGGCTCTCCCTTCTCTCGCTCTCCCCTCTTTCGCTCTCCCCCCTCTAGCTCTCCCCTTTCCCTTTCCTCCATCGCTCTTCTTCCTTCTCCGTCCCTCTTCCTCCTCCCCATCTTTACTCCTCCCTCTCTCCCTTCTCATCCCTCTCTCCCCCTTCTTATCATTATGATGATAATCATCATTATCATCACCATTATTGTTATTATTATTATTATTATTATTATTATTATTATTATTATTATTATTATTATTATTATTATCTTTATTGTAATTATTATTACCATTATTAATAATGATAATTATTATTTTCATTATTATAGCATCATCAATATCAGCATTACGATCAATATTTTCATGATTATCAAATTCATTATAATTTTTTCCACTATTATCATATTCAAAAAGTCTTTATTCGCTCTTTTTCCCGTCAGGAGAAAGTGCCCGATTTCCCGCCATTTTTAGGATATTTTCACCCCGATCAGGTTCCTTCTTCCTTTCTGCGGCAGAGGATCCGATTCCCACTGAAGATCCTGTGTAAGATGAGTTTTGGGGCGATGACGTCAGAGGCTTGGCTTACCTCTCTCCCTCTTCCCTCTGTCCCCGTCTCCGCCTTCCCCTCTTCCTCTCCCTCTCTTTGTCTGGTCTTTATCTTCTTCCTTTTTTTAAGATTTCTATTTATTCTATGTTTTTTCGTTTTTCCCGTCTTCTTCTCATGTAATTCTTCGTCTATTTGTGACCATTTTTGTTCATTCCTCTATTGTTTTCTTCTTTTTCTTCATCATTTCTTTCTGCTATGTCTGTCCGTTCGTTCTCATACTTCCTCTTTCCAATCGCTCTCGATAACCCTCCACTTCTTTAACTGTTTCTTGCCCTTTCTTGTTACTTTTCGAACTCGCTAAGAACTCCTCATCATAATTAGTAAAAAAAGAAAAGAAAAAAAAAGAAAAAAAAGTAAAAAGTATAAATACTATATATATATGTGTATATGAATACAAGATAAAGAGAGAGAAAGATACTACAAGGCAGAGATAGAGAGACGTAGCAAACAGCCAGAGCGAGAGCGAATGAGTGAGTAAGAAGACAACCGCTGTTCTAATTGTCCCGTCCCGCCCCCTTTGTGCGAGGGGGAGGAGCAAGCGACAGGTGAGGGAAACCAATTAAGGCTCCGTATGGGAAGTAGGTTGCTCCTGTTGCTTCCTACCTCGGACTTCCTTTGGCTGAAAAATAGAGATACAAAGGGAGAGAGAGAGAAAAAAAAAATGCAGAAAGAAATTTAATATTGACAATTAATATATATTTTCTTTGAGATACGTACGGTTACATACACAGATACTTGGCTAAATATTTTGTAGTTTAAAGTCACTGGAGGTTTAACTCACAAGTTCATCTATACCGCAATTTGTACTAAAAGGAAGGAAAAGAACAGAAAGAAAATGAAAAATCAGGAAACGTCATTACTCAGATGTAGGATGAACAGTTCCAAAGCGAATAATTTGGCTGAGTGAATCACCACAGGATATTAAGTCACATGTAAATAATCAAGTCACATCCGGATAAAACCCGAGAACATTATTTTATGGATAAACACTAGTTATATAAACCCACACAGCCTTCGTCTAAGATATCGCTAAGCTCTAGCCAGAATCAGAGACACTACGAGACGACTACCATTTAAATGCAAATGTACGAACGCGATCCATCCAGTCTGCGCGCGTCTGCTGCTATGCGAACGCTGCTGGTGTCGTGTTGGCCATCTGCTTTGAATTTTTTGTCCCTCTGAGATTTATGTCGGAAGATTTACCATTTTTCGTTATCTTGTCTATCTGATATGTAATAGTGATATAGATTCCCCATTTTTAAATTTTTCTTATTCGATATTGTGACTTTATTAGAGTATACAACAGTTACGAGTATATTTAAGAAGATCATAATATCACGGTTAGAATGTTCTTTTCTGGTAAAGAACGAGGAGCATAGTCATATGTTGTGTTAACAAATTATACAAGGAAAAATGCATATGATTTCTAATACATTTCTAATACAAAAGCGTGTTAATTAGTTGGTAAAAATAATTACGTTACTGATATTCTGGGGAAAGAATATTTTCTTCTAACTTGCCTATCATTTTCCATTAAATTTTATAAATAAGCAGTATGGAACGTCCTTCATACTAACGCCTTGTATATAATAAAGTTATGAAAGATACATTCAAATTCCTCGAACATCGAAAAATGGAAAACAAACAGAATACGTTTTCAGAACTAAAATTTTCAACTTAAATTTTTCAAGCTTAATACATTCGAATCCCGCGCAGTGTATCTTTCCCAAACCGTAAGGAAAGAGAGGCTGAGAGAGAGAGAGAGAGAGAGAAATCGAAAGAGAGAGAAATGGAGAGAGAAAGAAATCGAAAGAAAGAGAGAGAGAGAGAGATAGAGAGAGAGAGAGAGAGAGAGAGAGAGAGAGAGAGAGAGAGAGAGAGAGAGAGAGAGAGAGAGAGAGAGAGAGAGAGAGAGAGAAATCGAAAGAGAGAGAGAGAGAGAGAGAGGGAAATCCATCACTAGTAAAGTAGTATCTCCCTCCCTCCCCCCTCCCCCCCCCCTGGCCGCCAGCGTGGCAATCAAAGCAAAAGTGGCAATCCCGCCCATTCAGCCGCGCCTTGCCAAGCCAAGCTATCCTTTATAATGGTTTCCAAAGCCTCGATTTTCCTCGGCTCTCTGAGAGGCTTGGGTGGGGAAGGGGGAGGGAGGGGGAGGGAGAGGGAGGGAGGGGGAAAGTTGGAGATGGAGTCATAGAAACAATATATATGCACACACATACACACACACACACATAAACACATGCACACACACACACACACACACACACACACACACACACACACACACACACACACACACACACACACACATATATACTGCCGCGATGGTCCAGTGGTTAGGACACTGGACTTGACCCTCGTGGTCCCGAGTTCTCATTACAGTCGCGGCGGTCATAAAAATGCGTGCGCTCTGACTGCTGCCTTGAGCCCGAGAAAACGACATATCGCCTTGAAAAGTGAAACGCAGGTGTCGTATGGGAAAATCACCGCCGTGGCACAAGTGCTAGCGCGCCGAACCGCGATTCATTAGGAAAGGCATCCTATCAGGCAAGGGTGACACTGCCATAATACCTCTCAATAGTGAATTGAGAGCGGCTTTTGTCCTGCAGTGTAATGAATGGCCGTTAAAACGCACACACACACACACACACACATATATATACACATATATATACACACACACACACATATATATATATACGTATATACATATATATAAATATATATATATAAATATAAATTTGTGTATATATATGTATATATATAAATTTGTGTGCGTATATATTTATATATATATATATATATATATATATATATATATATATAAATATATATATACGACAAAGAATGAAGGAAAGCAAGAAAGGGTATTTCTTTCCTCTTTTTTTTCTCATTCTTTTTTTCTTTCTTTGGTTCTGCCTCTTCTTCTTCTTCTTCTTCGTCTTCTTCTTTTTCGTATGCCTTCTAGACCTATCCGTCCTTCCTCACAACAGAATTTAGTCGATCCCCCCAAGCCACTGTTCGGTCTCCCTCACACCATCCGCGGAGGTGGCTGATGGGAGACCGAGGGACCCTGTGTTATTAACCGGGATGATGATGATGGTGTTGGGGATGGTGGTGATCGGCAATGGTGATGGTGGTGAGGAGTGGGATTGTGATGATGATGACGATGGTGATGGTGACGGCGATGGTGATGGTGATGATGGGGATGGTGATGATCGCAATGGTGATGGTGGTGAGGAGTGGGATTATGATGATGATGAGGATGGTGATGGTGATGGTGATGGTGATGGTGACGGCGATGGTGATGGTGATGATGGGGATGGTGATGGTGCTGATGAGTGGGATTGTGATGATGTGAGGTATGATGATGATGGCGATGTTGATGGTGGTGATAATGATGGGAATGAGGACGATGGGGATGGTGATGGGGATGGTGATGGGGATGGGGATGGTGGTGATAATGATGGGAATAAGGACGATGGGGATGGTGATGGGGATGGTGATGGGGATGGGGATGGTGGTGATAATGATGGGAATGAGGACGATGGGGATGGTGATGGGGATGGTGATGGGGATGGGGATGGTGGTGATGATGATGGGGAGGATGACGATGGGGATGGTGATGATGGGGGATGGATGTGGTAATCGTTATTATTACCACCATGTCGAACAAGCTCTAAATAGAACAACGAAGGGACAAACAAGAAAACACACGTGATTTCTTG
>NC_061857.1:7289021-7304021 GCF_019202785.1 Penaeus chinensis
TCTTCTTCTTCTTCTTCTTCTCTCTCTCTGTCTGTCTCTCTCTCTCTCTCTCTCTCTCTCTCTCTCTCTCTCTCTCTCTCTCTCTCTCTCTCTCTCTCTCTCTCTCTCTCTCTCTATCGCTCTCGCTCTCGTTCTCGTTGTGGTGGTATTGACAATAATGATGAAATGATAATGATAAAAATATTAATAATTACATAACAAGAATCGAAATATTGACAATAACAACACTAATAATAAGATATCATATAATAATGATAATGAAAATAAAGCTGATAATGATAATAACAATAATAATCTCTCTGTCTCTCTCTTCTTCTCTCTCGTTTCCCCCCCCCCCCCCTCTCTCTGTCTCTGTCTCTGTATCTGTATGTCTCTCTTTTTCTGTCTCTGTCTCTGTCTCTTGCTCTCCCCCCCCCCCCCCTCTCTCTGTCTGTCCCTCACTCTTCTATTCTCTTTCCCCCCACCTATTCCCGCTTCGCTTTACACTCATTTTTCTTCCGAACGTGTGGACGATTGCAAACATGCACACACGCATAATGTCAAGGTGTTCAAGCATTTAAGTGCTGCACCCGAGTACATCTCACTCTGTTTACGCTGTACACTACAATACTGCATATCCAGGATACTGTCGTTGTGTCTGCTATTATACTGAATGCTAAGATACTGTCATAATGTCTATTATAATACTGCGTAATAGGATACCGTCACAATGTCTTGAACACAAACGAACACGTTTAAAACAACTGAACACGAATATTTAAAGCAATAAAGCAAATGAGGAAGCATATTAATTGTGCAAATAAGAAAATTCACTAATGAAGACTAAGTATCGGGTCATCTGAGGAAAATGCATGAAAATGAGAATCAGCAAGCGCAAGGCATAAGTCCGAAGAGGAATCATTCACTAAAGACGGACGTGCCAGTGTGTGCTTTTTTTTTTATAATAGATGAAAAAAACATACGAAATTGTCAGCATTCCAAAGGAGACATACTTACAACCAAAACACACACATGTTCACCCAAGTAGATACACACGTACCTACATAAGTACACATACTTACATGTGAGTAAAAAAACAAACAAGTAAATCTGCAACTGCATATCAGCTGCACATACATGGACACAGAGCACATACAGAGCGAATGGTACAGCGTGCACATCATTCTCTACGTACACACAGACACTTTCTCATGCGATAGCACAGTCGCGTACATATTTAGATGAGCATGGATATATTCACACACACACACACACACACACACACACACACACACACACACACACACACGTATTCGTACATATTGCAAAAACGTGACACACAATAATTGTACACACGCGGCGTTCGTACCAAGGGTCTGCATCACACTGGAGTGGAAGGGGGGAAGGGAGGAAAGGGGGTGGGGAGCTTAGTATATCATGGTACACGTGACTAGAGTACTACAGTATAATCTCTTGTTTTTGTTAAGGGGAAAGACGCTCTTGACAGGTAGGGGATGATTGATGACGAGATGACAGCTTGGCAGGTTGGTATTGATAACTTGAAATATAACGATGGTTTTCGGATGTGATCCATTTGCCAATTATCATTAACCTCTCAAATGCATCACAGACTCAAGAAGTAGAAGAAGAAGAAGAAGAAGAAGAAAGAAGAAGAAGAAGAGAAAGAGAGAGAGAGAGAGAGAGAGAGAGAGAAGGAGGGAAGGAGAGAGAGAGGTAGAAGGAGGGAAGGAGAGAGAGAGAGAGAGAGAGAGAGAGAGAGAGAGAGAGAGAGAGAGAGAGAGAGAGAGAGAAAGAGAAAGAAAGTAGAAAAAAATTCTTCATATCTGCAGATTTAAAAAAAAAAAATACGCATAAATGCCTAAACACAAAAATAGAAAAACAAAATGTGTTATTCAAGAACGAGTAATAATAACCTAGATTTACCCTGGAAAAAAAAAAAAAAAAAAAAAAACGACAGAAAAAATGACATAGAAATATAATCATAAATAGTAAAAGAACGGAAGAAAAAATCTGATAAAATGTAAAACACAAAAATAGTTTTATATTGGAAATAATAATCATACAAAATTTCATAATGAAATAATGGCAAAAAAAAATATTATTGACTTATCTACGAAATCGCATGAAATCAAAAGTAAGAGTCATAGAGAGAAGACTTTGTGGGCGGCCGAGTGTCGTGGGCGGCTTTGTGACGGACAAGGAAAATTAGGTATGAGTTAAAGCTAACTAGAGTTCTGTGAAAAAAAAAACAAAAAAAAACGCTGTTGACTTCTAAATAAATGTTATTTGGAAATATCGGATATATGAATATGGAAGTCCAATGGTATTTATTTAATTTAGAACGAAATCAAATGTCAGCTGGCAAATAAATAAATGCAAACAACAACAACAACAACAACAACAACAAAAAAAAAAAAACACACACACACAAACAAAACAATCATCTCGAATTTAGCAGGAAATTCATGATGTTCAACAAATGAAAATATTACTACCTATATATATATATATATATATATATATATATATATATATATATATAAAAAACATAGAAGAACATCAGGCGATACGAAAAGAAAGAAAGAAAAAAAAAAAAAAAAAAAAAAAAACTTCCAAAGACTGTCACATGTTTCAGGACAAGCATAAAAAAGATGCTACAGAAAGTTTGGAAACTAGAAGATACGACTGTGACACAAGAGAAATAGAATCTGTGGGTAAATAAAAGAAGAATGGCAAAGTCATCCAACGGGAAAGAATTTGGATAAAGATGCAAGACAGAAGCAATTCGTTTGCTTTTTATTTCACTTACGGAAAGATTCATCCATGCTGTGGTAACTGACCCGGAGAAATTGTTAGAGAACTTGCCTGACAAACAACGTTATACTAGTCATAAAACTAGTTGATATTCTCACGTATATATTGCATCGGAGGCAGCATATGATGATTCTTTTTAAAACTCTGTATATCACATTTCGTTTCCCATAATACATATCAGAATATTAAACAGTTAATTTTCATTTCAAATAGTATAATGAGCAACACATTATGCATATTATCAGCATCATGTACCTCTCTCTCAAAGGAAGGAATGTACACCAATATAGAAGGTCTTTTAAATTAATCAAAACAAAAAATGGCAATAAATAATTACCGAATGAAAGATATTTAATTATCGTTTTGATATCAAATCTTTACGGATCCGCTAATTATGCAATATTTAAATATCACAACTTCATTTGGAACGTTAATGACATAGGATTTTGATATCAAAACTTTGTTAGTAACGTTAATTACAGATCTTACATTGTGAAATTTGCATCATCATTCATATATTTTTTTTCCAACATGCACATTTGTCCCAATGAATAATAACATCATCTTAGAAAACAGATACGTACATATCCGCACCAGAATAATGATGAAGAACAGAGTGCCATAAATCTATGACTTTTAACAATGCATTTAAATCAAGTTTACAATGGATATAAATCTGACCTTGAACCACAAAGAGGACTTTTGAACACGGATTTATGGAAAGTTTCTGGAATTTTCTGGCAATATGATATAAAATAAAACATAAAATCCAAATATTAGATATGACTGAGGTACATTTTTGGAGTAATAAAAGTACTGGACTAGAATGAATGATTATGAAGTAAAAAAATGGTTTATAACGAGTCAGGGGAATAATTAGTCAAAATTAGGTAAATTGTAGTACGCAGGAGACGTAAAATAAACTAATAAATTTCTTTGTAAATCCAATTTAGACTAAAGGATTATGTATAATTACCCAAGTACATTTTTTTTTTTTTTTTTACAGGAGAGACCAAAGATTATTCCAGAAAATAAATGTTCTAGATTAAAAGCTAAATTGAATTATAAAAGAAAGAAAGATGGGGATTATAGATTTTTTAAAAAATCACCTCTAGTGAGAATTATTATAATTATAATAATAATAAGAATAAGAATAAGTAGAAGATGAAGATGAAGATGAAGATGAAGATGAAGAAGAAGATTCGAAGGAGGAAAAGGAAGAAGAAGAAGAAAAAAAACAGGAAGAAACAGGAAAAAAAGGAACGAGAAAAGAAAGAAAAAAACAAAAAGAAAAAGAAAAAGAAAAAACAAATATATGTACACATGCATGTACATATATATGTGTGTATGTATATATGCATGTACATGTGTATGTACACATATATATGAATATATGCACGTATATATGTATGTGTGGTTACTCAAGTGCAAATAATAATCGACGATAGTATCTGCTACGCCCTGGGTCTTACCGGAGACTCAGCTGACCTAAAATAGCATTCCGGGAAAACCTCAGTCCTGTTCAAACACAAGGAATTATGTTGCCTGTATTCTTAAAAAGGTTTTCATTGTTATTGCGTAGTCAGTGGTCTTTCGTAGGCATCGTGTCAGAATTGTTTCTTTTGCTTTTTAGTGATATTTGATCAGTAGTGAAATATGTTACCAAGAAAAAACTGAATCAATCTAAAATGGAAATAGATTTAACTGAATATGTATAGAATATCAAAGTAAGAAGGTAAAGAAACCCTTCCACTTTATGATATTCATGTGAATATATAATTTTTTGATGATCTAAGTATGTAAAATAAATGTGTACCGTATAATGCATTAATAATGGATCTTTAAGTCTTCAACGCATAATGCATTTTTTTCAAATGTAAGGTATATAATATATAAGGTTCTGACAAAAATGTAGAAAAGGCATAAATGAAAATGGGTTTATTCACAGCATAAGAATCGTATTTGACAGTTTTCGATTACACTTTCGTCAAAAATATTACGTCGAAAATACTGGCTTTCATCAGATCCAGAACACAGCCTCAAGTAGACCAGGCAGTGCCGGAAAAGTGGATTTTCCGAACCAGCGGAGATCTAGGTATTTGCTTATTTGTTTATTCATCTCTTTTATTCCGCTTCGCTGCGTTGCCATCTCTCCTTCCACTTGCTTATCTCTTAACCGGCTTATGGGTACATTATCAGGAACACAACTTTATCAACCTCTTTACGTTATTTGCAATGGGCACATATTGTAAAAGAGTAGTAATGACATCACTAATATTGACAAAAACAATAATAACAAAGGTAATAGTAACGACATCAATAATAATAACAATAAGAGTACTGGCAATAATATCACTAATAATGACATAATAACAGTAACAACAATGAAGGCCATAATTCACATCACTGACACAAGCCATCGACTTTGCCAGATTAGTGAAGTTCAGTCTTTCAATTGAGATCTTAAGAAAGAAAATGGCAAAATTGAAGTAAGTGGATAATGGTAATAGAGATGGTGAGGATGATAATATTTGTAATAACAATAGCAATGAAAATTATATCAGTAACGATACTGATGATAGATTTGATGATGACGGTGGTGCTTCAACGAATCATTAAGGGATGATGATAATAATGATCTTATATATATATATATATATATATATATATATATATGAAAGAGAAAAAGGAATATGAAAGAGAAAAAAAAAGGAGTATCCCTCTCTAGGAAAAATACATTATTTTATCCTACGTCAGTTCAACACATCCATACATGCATATAGTTGTTTATGTGTGTATACTATACACACATGAGCATATACCGTTGCTTTACCAATATCACGGACGCTAACCCCGATATAAAAACTCGGACCTTGACTGCAACCCCTTTAGAACGACTCCTCCGAGCAAGAAAGAATTAATGCCTCCATTAATCACACGGAAAAGGAAGAGGAAAACAAGCGAATAAAAGGAAGGAGAAAGTGTTATCTCACTAAGTGGCCAAATGCTACAGCATTAGTTGTCACGCATGGCCGCCATGCACTGTGCTAAGAGGCTGTTGGTGTAGCATCTAATTTTATTTTGTTACAGATTTCTCCACAGAATATGAGTGTGTTTGTGTTTGTGTTTATGCGTGGATGTGTTTGAGTGTATTGTGTGAGTAGGTGTGTGTTTGTGTTTTTGCATGCTTAGCTGTGTTGTTGGTATAAGTGGGTGTGTTCGTATTTTTTGCGTTTTTGAGTGACTGTGTAGCTGCAGGTTGTATATGTATGTGTGCGTGTATGTGTGTGGGCTTGTATCTGTGTGTGTATGTGTATGTGTGTGTGTGTGTGTGTTTGTGTGTGTGTGTGTGTGTGTGTGTGTGTGTGTGTGTGTGTGTTGTGTGCGTGTGTGTTTGTGTTGTGCGTGTGTGTGTGTATGCGTGTGTGTATTCGTGTGTGCGTGTGAGTGTGTGTGTGTGTGTGTGTGTGTATGTGTACATGTGTATGTGTGTGTATGGGTGTGGTGAACTGACGTAAGATAAAATAATGTGTTTTTCCTAGAAAGGCATACTCCTTTTTTCTCTTTCATTCTCCCCTCATCCACTTTGTTCACATTTTTCTAACCTTCTGTCTATTCCCCCTTTCTTTACAACTTTCCACTCTTTCCTTCCTTCCCTTCTTCTTACCTTTCCCCTCCTCCTTTCCTTTTATTTCTCTAACCTTCTATTTTTTCTTTCTTCATTCCTCTCCCCTCTCCCTTTCAGTCTCTGAGCCTCTATTTCTTTCTTTTTCTCTTCCCTCCTTCACTCCTTTTCCCATTCTCCCCTTCTGTGCCCCCTCCTCCTGTCCTTGAATTCTCAGGTCCTTCCTCCCTTCCTTCCTTCCCTCCCTCTTTCCCCTCGCTTTCTTCCTCCTCCCTCTTTCTCATCCCCTCAGCCTTTCTTCTTCCCTTTTGCCCTACCTTCTTCACTCCCTCCTATACACCCTCTTCCTCCTCTTCCTCTTCCTCCATCCGTCTTTCCATCTCTCCCTCACTTTTTCCCTTCTTACCTCTTACCTATCCCTCTCTCCTCCCATCCTTCCCTTTCTCCCTCTCTCGCCTCTTTTTTCTTTCCCTTTCTCCTTTCCTCACTCTATCTCTTTCTCTGTCCCTCCCGTCTTCCCTTCTTCCCTCCGCTTTCCCCTTCCTCCTCTTCTCAATCGTTCCCCCACCCCCTCTTTCTTTCCCTCCTTCCTTCCGTCTGCCTTTCCCCCCTTTCCTCCCTTCCCTTCTCCCTCCCTCTTTCCCTTCCATCCTTCCCTCCCTCCCGTTCTCAGTCTTTCACGCCCCTTTTCCCCCCTTCCATCCCTCTCCTTCTCAACCTCTCCCTTCTCTTCCCATCTCTCCCTTTTTCCTTTCCACCTCCCCCTCCCTTCTCCCCTCCCTCCGTCCCTCCCCTTCTCAATCTCTCCCTCTCCTTCTCCCTTTTTCCTTTTCACCTCCCCTCCTCCCCCTTTCCTACCCTCCCCCCCCCCCCTCCTTCCTTCCTCCTTTTCCCCCCCCCTCCCTCCCCCCCCCCACCCACTCTTCTCTTCCCCCCCCCCCTCCCCCCTCCCCCCCCCTCCCCCCTTCCCCTCCTTTTCCCTTCCCCTTCCCCTCCCCCCCCCCCCCCCCCTCCCCCCACCCTCTCCTTCTTTCCCCCCTCCCCTCCCCTCCCCTCCCCCCCCCCTCCCTCCCTTCTCACCCCCCCAACCTAATTTTCCCGTTCGTCAAGAGTGAAAGTCCAGCAGAAACTTTTTTTATTCCTTCCCCTCCGAGCAATTTAAGGGCGGGGGCAGATTTTAGGGGGCCCTTGTTTAGCCAACATTTCCATTCCACCCCAAAACGCCCCTGGTTGTGGGGGCAATCGAGTGTTGGCTGAAAAAATGGTGTTAGGTTTGATCGGTTGAGGGTTTTTGCAGTTGTTAGTGGGGGGGGGTACTGGGGAAGTGACTGTATTTTTGTTTGTTGTTTTTAATACAGTTGTAGTTAGATGATTTAATTTAAAGGTTTATTATTTTTTTGCCCATCTCACGTGTGGTACATGCCTATTAGGATTATGCTTTTAAAAAATTGTGATCAGTGTACTTTACAAAATTTTTGGCCAGTAAAAATATTTTATTTGGGATCAGTATTGTTCTTTTTAATTTGTAGTGATAAATTTTTTTCTCTCCTATCTCCCTCCCCCCCCTTTTTCCTCGTTTCTTTTCTCTCTTCCTTTAACCTCTTTCCCCTTTTTCCTCCTTGGGTTTTTTATCCTCGCCTATCTTTTGTCCGTTTCTTCTACTTCCCCAACCCTTTTTTCTCCTTTCCCCCCCACTTCTTCCTCTCCCCTTCTCCTCCTCTCGTAGCCTTTCCCCCCCCTCTCTTCTCTCCCTTTTTCCCTTCTCTCTCTCTCTTTCTCTCTTCTCCCTCTTCTCTCTCTCTCTTTCTCCTCTCCCTCTCTCCTTCCTCCTCTCTCTCCTCTTCCCTTTTTCCTCTCTCCCCTCTTTTCCTCTTTCCCCTCTCCTCTCCTCCTCTCTCCTCTCTCTCTCTCTCTCTCCTTTTCTCTCTTCTCCTCTTCTTCTCCTTTCTCTCTCTCCTTTTATTATTTATATATTAAATTTATATATATATAATATTTTTTATATTTTTCCTCCTTCTCCCCCTTCCCTTCCACTCCCCCCCTTTATCTTCTTTTCATTCCCTCCCACCCCTCCAACCCTCTCTTCCCCCTCCTCCTCCTCCTCAACACATCCCCTCTTTCTCCCCTTTCCCCCCCCCCCCCTTCCTCCCCCCCCCTCTTCCTTTCTCTGATGCCATCTTTTAAAAACCCCTTGGTTTGCCCCAGTGATGCCCTACGGATGGGGGTCAGATGTTAAGGAGCGTCCTGTGACCCCCCCCGCCCAAAAGGGATAAAATTAGAGGGAAGGTTTGTACGCATTCGCTTCCCTAAACGACACGTTGCGGTTGGGAAGGAAGCCCCAGGGGTTGGGGCCCTGGGGTTTTAAAAAAGGGGTTTGTCACTGAATTTGGGTTTTGTAATGGATTCTGAGAAAGGGAAATGTGGGTAAAGAAGAAATGAAAAGGGGGATTGATGGATAAAGAGAGGGGGAAAATGGAGGTAGTTTTTGATAGGGAGGTAGGGAGGAACAGACAGACAGACAAAAAAAGAGAGAAGAGAGAGGAGAGAGAGAGGAGGGAAAAGGAAAAAAAAAAAGAGAGAGAAGTAGCGATAACAATAGTGTGAGTGTGTATTTAAAGATCTTTTTAGTTAAAAATACATCAAGATAATACATACCTACACGATTTTTTAAAAAAAAAATAAAAATATAAAATATTAAAAATTTTTTATATATATATATTTATATTTTTATTTTATATATATATATATATTTTTAAAATTAAAAAAATATATATTAAAAAAAACATACAACACACACACACACACACACACACACAAAAAAAAAAAAATATATATATAGAAAAATATAAAATATATATATATTTTATAATAAAAAAAATAAAAATATATAAAATTATATTATATTTTAATATGTATATTATGTAATAAATTTTACATACATACATAACTTTAAAAAATTTTCATACATTATAATATTTTTTTTATATACTATATTTTAATAATACAACGAACCCACAGTACACACACACCCACACAACAAAAACCACACCCCACACACACACACAAAACACCCCCCCAATATATTTTATATTAATATAAATAAATATATATATAATACATAATACGTAAAAAGATAGCTTCCAATAATATAAAAATATTTTAAAAATTATATATATATAATTAAAAATAAAAATATAATAATACCAAAGCAAAACCCCCAACCACCAACAATAAATAAAAATATAAAAATATATAAATAAAATATATTATAAAAAATTTATATAAAAAATTGTAAAATAAAAATATATTAAAATAAATAAAAAGATATATAATAATTATAATTTATATTGTATAATTTTTGTGTGTGGTGTGTGTTGTGTGTGTGGGGATAATATTTCATATATGTATTAGAAAATATCAAAAAAAAAAATTTAAAAATTATTTTTAAATTTTAAATAATATATATATATATATATATAATAAAAAAAAAATAAAACAATATGCAACCATCACCACTATGCAATCACACACACCTACTGAACAGCCCCCGCCAACGACGTCAAGCTAATAATGGACATAATGTTATAATTGAAATTTTTGATATTGGGTTAAACTGTCAGTAATTTTGCCCCCAACTACAACTTTAATTTTTCTTTTGTAACTTTTTGGCCGCTGGGTGCATTTTTTCCATTAACGTAATTG
This sequence comes from Penaeus chinensis, assembly GCF_019202785.1. Lineage (NCBI taxonomy): Eukaryota > Metazoa > Arthropoda > Malacostraca > Decapoda > Penaeidae > Penaeus > Penaeus chinensis. The sequence continues at coordinate 7,299,163 of NC_061857.1, forward strand.
TTTTTACTTATTAACACACATCCACACAACACACGCACAAAACACCACAACTACCCAAAACCACACACCACACACACAAACACACAACCCCACAAAAAAAACCCCAAAACAAAATTTTAGGACTGCCCCCGATGGGGCCGTTTTGAACACGGGGCTCCGACTCTCATGGTCTCCCAGTTTTTTCCCCGCCCGGGGCCCGGGGCCAGAGCCACGGGAGAAAACCATATCGCCATGAGAATTTAAAAGAGGTGCGAGAAAGGGGGCACAAGTGTTACATGCCCAAACCCCGTTGATTAGGAGGGCATCCAATAGGCAAGAGTTGGCCCGCCTATAACCTCTCAAAGTGTTGAAGGGGGCCATATTCCAGAGGAAAGAAGGCTGTAAAAAAAAAAAAAAAAAAAAAAAAAAAAAAAAAAATAAATAAATAAAATTTAAAAAAAAATATATTTATAATATTTTTTATATGGGTTTGGTGTTTGGTGGTGTGTGTGGTGTGTGGTGGGGTGTGGTATCCTCCCCATAACATAAAAGACAGCCACACATGAAAAGGGGGCGAAAAAAACATAGCAACAAACTTAAAAGGCCCCGCCATTTGCAGCGCCAAATTAGCAACCGCTACCCTTATGAGGGGGGGGGGGTGAACGAGGGGGGGGGGGGGAGGGGGTGGCTATGGGGGGAAAGGGGAGAGAGGGTGTGTCTTGGGGGGGGGGGGGGTTAAATAACAAAAGGTCCCAGGGGGGGGGGCTCCGTTCATCCCTTTAACACTTTTATTTATTTTTTTTTCCCCCATTCATCATCGGAAGGAGAAAGAGAGAGGGGGAGGGAGAGAGAGAGAGAGAGAGCAGAGAGGGGGAAAGAAAAGGAGAGGAGAGAGAAGAGAGAGAAAGAGAGAGAGAGAAAGAGAGAGAGAGAGAGAAGAGAGAGAGAGAAGAGAGAGAGAAGAGGAAAAAGGGGGGGGAGGGGGAGAGAGAGAGAGGAGAGAGAGAGAGAGAAGGAAGAGAGAGAGAGGGGGGGGGAGGGAGAGAGAGAAAGGGGGAGAAGAGAAGGAGAGAGAGAGAAGAGAGAGAGAGAGGAAAAGAGAGAGAGAGAGAGAAGAGAAGAGAGGGGGAGGGGAAAAAGAGAGAAGAGAGAGAGAAAAAAAGAGAGGAGAGAGAGAGAGAGAAAGAAGAAGGGAGGAAGAGAGAAGAGAGAGAGGAGGAAAGAGAGAGGAGAGAGAGGAGAAAGAGAGAAAAGAGAGAAGAAGAGAGAAGGGAGAACGAAGAGAGGGAGGAAGGGAAAAGAGAGGAGAGAAAAGAAAAGGGGGGGAGAAAAGAGAGAGAGAAAGAGAGAGAGAGAGAGAGAGGGGGGGGAAAAAGAGAGAGAGGAGAGAGAGAGAGAGGGGGAAAAAAAGGAAAAAAAAGAGAGAGAGAGAGAGAGAGAGAGAGAGAGGAGAGAGGGGGAGGGGAGAGAGGACAGAGAGAGGGGAAAAAGGGGAAAAAAGAGAAGGAGAGAGAGAGAGAGGAGAGAGAGAAAAAGGGGGAAAAGAGAGAAGAGAGAGAGAGGAGAGAAGGGGAGGAGAAGAGATTGAAGGAGAGGGAGAGAAGAAGGGAAGAGAGAGAGGAGAGAGAGAGAGAAGAGAGGGAGAAGAGAGAGAGAGAAGAGAGGAGAGGGGGAAAGAGAGGGGGAGAGAGAGAAAAGGAAAAAAGAGAAAAAAGGAAAAGAGAGAGAAGAAGGGGAGGAGAAAAAGAGAGAGGAGAAAAGAGAGAGAGAGAGGGGAGAGAAGAAGAGAGAGAAGGAGAAGAGGAAAGAGAGAGAGAAGAAGGGGGAGAGGGAGAAAGGAGAAAGAGAGAGAGAGAAGAGAGAGAGGGAAAAAAAAGGAGGAAAAAGAGAGAGAGAGAAGAGAGAGAGAGAGAGAGAGGAGAGAGAAAAGAGGGGAAAAGAGGAGAGAGAGGAGGAGAGAGAGAGAGAGAGAGAGGAGGAGTAGAGAGAGATTAATTTATGCCAATGCCTTTTATACAAATGTTAACTATGTCAATAATGATAATGATGACACCGATAGGGAAGAACAGCATTACAGCAATAATTATAAATAATAATGACGGTTATAAAGATTAAAATGAACTGAGGAATGTCATTATTATTATTGTTATCATTATTACTATTATTGTTGTTATTATTATTATTATTTTTATTATTATTATTGTTGTTATTATTATTATTATTATTATTATTATTATTATTATTATTATTATTATTATCATTATCATTATTACTACTTCTGTTAGTATTATTATTATTATAATTATTATCATTATTATTATTATGATTATTATCATTATTATTATTATCATTATCATTATCATTATTATTATCATTATCATTAATATTTTTGTTTTATCATTATTATTGATGTTGTAGTTGTTATTTTTTTCTTCTTCTTCTTCTTCTTCTTCTTCTTTATATCATCATCATCATCACTATAATCATTACCATTTTCATTATTATTATCATCAGCATTATTATTATTATCATTATTATTATTATTATTATTATTATTGTTGTTGTTGTTATTATCACTATTATTATTATTGCTATGATCATTATTTTTCATATATTATTATTGTTATTATTATTATTTTCATCCTCATCATTATTATCTTCTTGTTATTATTTTCATTATCATTATTATTATCATTATCATCATCGTCATCATCATTATCATTATTATTTACATTCCTATCATTACCATTATTATTATACTTCTCCATCATGATTCCAATCCTTCGTATTCTAAACCACAATTCTTTCCATTGCTTTCAATCTCCCATTCGCCCCTTTCTTTACGTTTCCCTTTTTCCCGCGTTCGCAAGCACAGATTTCCTTTAGCTCTGCCTGCTTCTCATTCCTATTCCAAATACAGATTTCCTTTATATATTCCTGCATTTTATTTCCCCTTATCAGCAAGCATAGACTTTCTAATTCTGTGCCTGCATTTCACTTCCTCGTAAACGGAAGCACAGATTTCCTTTATTTCTTCATCTTTCTTCTATCTTTTCTTCATTCTCTCCCCCCTTATCAGCAAGCATTTCGTACATCTCTGCCTGCATCCTCTTCCCTCGTGATTGCTTGCATAGACTTTCATACTTTCATACTCCTTGCTTTCCATTCCCTCGCCTTCGCAAGCACAGATTTCCCTAACCACTTTCTGCCTTCCATTCCTACTTCTCTCCCTCTATTCCTTTCCCTCGTATTTGCAAGCACAGACTTCCTTCTCGTCTTCCTGCATTCCATATCTTTATATTCGCAAGCACGAAAGTCGCTCCCTCTGCTTGCAAATGGGGGGGAAAAGGGGAAGGGAGTGCAGTGGGATATAACGTTACAAGGTCAGAGATTATTGATTCGGCTTGTCTCTCCCTTTCTCTCGCCTGCTCGGTCCACCTCTTCCCTCCTTGTAGGTACTGTCTCCCTTTCCCTCCCTCCCTTCTCTCCCTTTGGCTACTGTCTTTCCCTCCCTTCCCTCCTCCTCGCCACTGTCCTTTTCCTTGACTTTCCCCCCTTTTCCCCTTTCTTCTTATCTCCCTTCCCTCATTTTCTTCTTTTCTTTCCCCTTCTCTTTCTCCTCTCTTTCGCAAACGCTTTTTGCCTCCTTTTCTTCTTCTTCATTACTGTTTGTCTCCTTTCCTTCCTTCTCTTTTGCTACTGTCTCTCCTTCTCCCTTTTTTCCCTTCCGTCTCTCTCTCTCTCTCTCTCTCTTTCTCTCTCTCTCTCTCTCTCTCTCTCTCTCTCTCTCTCTCTTCTCTCTCTCTCTTCTCTCTCTTTTTCTCTCTCTTCCCCCCCCCCTTTTCTCTCTCTTCCTCTCTTCTCTCTCTCTCTCTCTCTCTCTCTCTTTTTCTTCTTCTCTCTCTCTCTCTCTCTCTTCCCCCCCCTCTCTTCTCTCTCTCTTTTCCTCTCTCCCCTCTCTCTCTCTTTTCTCTCTCTATCTCCCCTTTTCTCTCTCTCTCCCCCCCCCCCGCCCTCTCTCTTTCTCTATCTCTTTCCCCCGCTCCCCCTTTTCCCCTTTTCCTTTTTTTCTATCGAAAAGGTCACACACAAATGTTTTGTTTTCCCAAAGATTCGCAAAGTCTTTTAAAATTTTTTAAATAAAAATATTTTATTTTCTTTACGGGCCATTTTTCATCTTAAACCCCAAACACACACACACCCCAACACACCACAACCAACCCCCACACACACACACACACACTTACGGGAATTTTCTTGCCCCTTCTTCTTTTTCCTTTTTAAATTGGGGCCCCCTTTTTTCGGGGGTTTTCCTTTTTCTCGGTTTTCGTTTCAGTTGCTTTTTACTGATTTATCATTTTCTATCAACTGCAGAGAGAAATTTGTCACACTGGGGAAATTTAAAATTTCGTTTTATCTAATGATAAAAGGAAATCATTTTTATCATTATTATCTTTTCTGTTACCCTTTACTATTATCAATTTATCCATTTTACTATTGAAAATTTATTTGGGATTTTTAAATTTCCCCCGTTTTTTCCCTTTTTAAAAATTTTAATTTTATTTTTATGCCCGATGGGGGTTATTGCTTTTTTTAAAAAACAATAATTCTGTAAAAATGGCAAAAACTAATAAGATACAGACGAAATTTCTTTTCAGCACACCCCACACATTTTTCGGGAGAGAGTCCTTTGATTTGACTGGCCCTTTTGTTTTGCTGTCCTTTTACATTTTGTTTGGAAAGGATTTGTTTTTTTATTGTTTTGTATTTTTTTTGTGAAAAAGATATAAAAAAAGGGAAAAAGAAGAAAAAGGGAAGGGAAAGAAAAAGGAGGAGGAGGAGAAGGGGAGGAGGGGGAAAAGAAGGAGAGAGAGAGAGAG
>NC_061857.1:7309021-7311521 GCF_019202785.1 Penaeus chinensis
TGCCGGCAGCCTCTTTAGCCATGCTAAAAACGCTTGAAAGCACAACTGTCTCTTAATTCAGGGTGCGAAATGGCAGTATCAATAAGGCTCTTCAATCAAATACTTCATCTTATACTTTATCACACTCAACAGAAAATCCACCAGAGTCTGGAAGTCAAAATCTGGAATGGAATTAAATATAGCACGTGGGTTTCAATTTGGAAAGAAAAAACAAGTGTCCTTTCCTTTCAGTTCCTAAAATGTTTGGATTTCAGACCAGAATAAATCCTTGTGGTGGAGGACAAGTGTGCAGGCTTTGAAAACAATGGGTTTTCCTTTTGATGAAATAAGTTAAGTGGACGGTTTGATAGCAATCAAATAATTGATGAATGTTGCAAACCCAAACTTTTGACTAATTAATAGCATTCTTTCTTTTATTTTGGATCTAACAAACACAAAAAAAAAAAATTTCTGTCACATTGTGTTACCTGTCTTCTATCTGTCTATCTGTCTTTTTTTGTCTATCTGTCACTGTCTGTCTACCTCTCTTTGTCTTTCTGTCTTCTATGTGTCTGTCTCTCTTTGTCTGTCTGTCTTCTGTTTGTCTATCTGTCTTTGTCTGTCTATTTAATTTCTGTCTTTCTGTATATATGCTTGTTATTTAATTATATCTAGAATGTTTTATCAATCCGTGTAACCATAAAGCTGTATGCTTATCTGCCTGTATATCTGTCTGTCTGTCTGTCTCTCTTCTATGTTTTTATTTACCTATTTGCCTGCATATCTGCTTGTCTATATATTCATCTTTCGTCAATCTGTTTTTTTATGCATCTGTCTACTATCTACTTACGTCTACATGTCTGTCTATATTTTTATCTACTTGTCTAACCGACATAAACACACACACACACACACACACTCACTCACACACACACACACACACACACACACACACACACACACACACACACACACACACACACACACACAATATATATATAATATATATATATATATATATATATATATATATATATATATATATATGTATGTATATAGGTATATATATATGTTCAATTCCCCGTCGCGTCTAGCCCGAGAAAACGACATATCGCCTTGAGAAGTCAAACGCAGGTGTCGTAGGGGAAGCCGCCGCCGTGGCACAAGTGTTAGCGCGCCGAACCGCGGTTGATTGGGAAGGGCGTCCAATCAGACAAGGGTGAAATTGCCATATAAACTCTCAATTGAGAGAGGCCTATGTCCTGCAGTGAAAAGAATGGTTGATATATAAAAAAAAAAAAAAAAAAAAAAAAAAAAAATATATATATATATATATATATATATATATATATATATATATATAAACACACGCACCAACACACACACACACACAAACACACACACACACATATATACATATATATATGTATACATATATATATATGCTTCTCTTCCACTTTCTCTTTCTCCTTTCCCCTTTCCTTCTTCTCTCCTTCCCCTCTTTTTCTCTTCGTTCTCTATCCCCTCTTCCTTCCTTCCCGGGGAATGGGGAAGAACTTCCCTCTTCTCCTATCTCTCTTCCCCCTCGATTTCTACTCTCCTCCTTCGTCCCTCTCTCTTTTCACCATTTCTCTTTTCTCCCTATCTTTCTCCCCCCTTCTCACCCTCCTGCTTCGCCTTCCTCCTCTCTTTTTTCTGCCTCCTTCTTCTCTCTTGCGTTCACCCTCTCCCCTCCTACCCCTTCTGCTTTCTTCTCCCCTTTTCCTGTCTCTTCTTCCTCCTTCTTCACTTTTCCCCTCTCCCTCCTCCTCCCTCCCCTCTCTCCCTTTCACCCACCTTCTCCTTTTTACCCTTCTCCTTCCTTCTCTTCTCTCATCCCCCCAGCCCTCTCCTTCCCCCTTTCTCCCCTCCTCCCTCCCCTCACCTTCCCCCTTTCTCCCATCCTCCCTCCCCCTCTCCTCCCTTCTCTTCTCTCCTCCTCCCTCCCCCTCTCCTTCCCCCTTTCTCCCCTCCTCCCTCCCACTCTCCTCCCTTCTCTTCTCCCCTCCACCCTGCCCTCTCCTTCCCCCTTTCTCCCCTGCCCTCTTATTCCCCCTTTCTCCCCTCCTCTCTCAACTACCTCTTTTCCCTTCTCTTACCCCCTTCTATCTAACCCCCTCCCTCCCTCATACCCCCCCTCCCCCAACCTCCCACTCCCGGATGCATTACGCGAATGAGAATCCGGTCTGCTGGCGGCGCTGTTAAACGGGTTCTGATCCCCTTCTCTTCCCACCTTAGGCGCGGAGATGGGTTTAAATACCTTCGCACGCGTAATGGGGGGAACTCGAAGCGGTGTGGCGGAGGGAGAGGGAAGGGGGGAATAAAAGCGAATGGAGAGGAAGGAAGAAGGGGCGGGAGGAAGGGAGGGAAAGGAGGAGGGAGAGGGAAGTGGGGAATAAAAGCGAATGGAGGAGGAAGAAAGAAGGGGCGGGAGGAAGGGAGGGAAGGAAGGAAGGAAGAGGGAAGGGAGGGATAAAAGCGA
>NC_061857.1:7324021-7326521 GCF_019202785.1 Penaeus chinensis
TAAGGAATTCGCTGTGTGGAATCTGCAATTGAAATCAAATGAATAATCGTCGGCGGATGGAAATCACCGTTGCATATTATTATTCATTGCTCAGATTTGCCATTGCTTTCAACATCTACTTTGCTCAGTCTTATTTTCATTTTTAAAAAAGTAGCTAAAAGACGTTGGTTAAGGTGAAAAGGGAACTGAAAAAAGGAGCTTGCAAAAAATACACAAGAATAATAATTTGACCCATATACTTTTCTAAAAATCGCTTATATCACCAAAATTCACAAACCTAGCAACAAAAACGCTAAATTGACAGCCATTACAAATTGTTCGCTAGAGAAAGGCTTCATTTATGGTCAAGTGATTAAGTCAAAATCTGGATGGTTTGAGGGCTGCCTGTGCAAAAAATCGTCATTCTTTACGTCCCAAAATTATTCAGTGCTTCGTGTGGGTGTATTTTTGTGACTGAAATTTTACATTACTAAAGAATAGTACGATTTAATTTTACCGGAATTACTATTTATGACATCAAAGATCAGTAAAATCGGTATACTTTTGGTACTTCAAAATAAGGAAATCTAATGTGTTTATCACCCCAAATCTTTTCTGTTTCAACTAAGCTTTATATTATGTAATTTGGCAATTGTGAAGCAACAACTCAGATTTAAACAGAACCACGAAACCAGCAAGTTTTCCTGATTTCCCAAAATATTTTTTTGGGATTCCTAGCATTCAGGTCTGCGGCGAGGAAAGTTTCCTTCTTGTTCAGATGATTTAGAAATAGGTTTTCCAAACCTTTCTGAACAAGTTATCATAGGATGGCGCGGACCAGAAACTCAAATTCAGGTGGTCTGTCACTTGTTCAGGTACATGAAAAATTACGCAACACTTGTTTTTTTTAAAGAAAAAGCTTGCTCGATTCCTACCTTAAATATGACATTTTCACACACACACAGGAAAACGTAGTTTTATTGATTAAACACATTGTAACGCTTTTTAGTTGGTATTTGGACATATATGACGTATTGTTAACGTTGTGTTTTCATTTGGATTCAAATACTAGGCATTTCACGATAAACTGTCACTATGCTATGAGTTGGCCTATAAATCACCATGTTCGTAATTCTATACATGAAATGTCATATAATCATCTGCAATGAAAAACAAGCTGTAATCTAAGTCAAATTTAGCATTTGCAGCTGCGTGTTCTGTCCACTGACGACTTTCTTTGGCACATTCGCTCCCTTTGGGTTTCGTTGCGTTTGAGCCTCAGTTTAAGACTGTGCATGTTTGCTTCCTCTGGCTTTTCTACTTCACTTGGGAGAGAGATTAATTATACAAATAAGATGACAATACCCCTATAATACAGTTGTAAAAAAATCGTTTCAGTAGTTGTAGAAGACTGAGTAAATTTCTGCTTGTCTTTCAGAGCTGCTCTTCCCTTGGCGAATACACATGTTGACAGACACTCGTATTTTAATCGAGGATAATTATAAAGGAAGGAAGGAGGAGGACTGGTGTCAAGTTGTACGAAATTAATCTTTTCTGAGGACACGCGCATCCCCGGGGAAAATGTTCTATGCCTCCCAGTCCCTTTCCTTCACCTTTTCCTTGGCAGGAGGGAACGGTGTAGCTTCACACTCAGAACACGTGGCAACAGCTGGCAATTGTGATATATTACCAACGATTTATCTGTAAAAGTATTTATGCAGTATATTTAATGCAAAAAGCCTTACTCTAAAAAGAATTCCAAAGATTTATTTTCAGGAAAAACAACAGGCGAATATTTTTGTTTCAGCTCTATTATTTTTATATCTACTTCTTCGGGCGTGAAACTTAAAAGCCTGAAGCCCAGTGGAGTCACAGCTATTCTGTAAGGAGCTCTATGTACTCTCTAAAGGCGAATATCCATTACGGTTGTACATTCTTCCCCTGTGTACTATTTCCTCCTATCAGCCAAATAAAAAAAGTATTATTTTAGCAACAGTTTGATTCATAATGGCTAGGGGAGGCTGGTGGAATTCAGCATCACTTTTCAGCTGACTTTTATCTGCTGAGGATGATTTTTATATACAGCAGTGTCCTCAACTATCTATTTATTAAGCTTAGTCTGCCACACCTCCCTAATGCTTTTTTTGCGTGCCCTCTTCCTTTTATGACCACGTATTCTATACCCACGCTATGTGTCCCCCATTATGACACCAATCTCGCTCACCGGTTGTCTCACAGCACGCAACACTACTGCACAGTAACGCTTCTCGAACAAACGTTTCGGTTAATGTAGAACTGATCACTGATTACGTAAAACAACACAGATAACCGTCTTTAGTTATTATGATGGTATTAATTATGAAAATTACAGTAAAGATAATGGAATTGTGATAATAGTTGTGACTGATTATAACTGATTATGATTATAGCTATACTCTGTATGATCAACCACGATATGATTTTGGGATTATAGTGCTTAACTAATTTTTAAAAAGTCTAAGGTCAGACTGCCAAACTTCAC
>NC_061857.1:7341521-7344021 GCF_019202785.1 Penaeus chinensis
ACTATTTTGTTGTTTTTATGATTATCATCATTATTGTTATTGTTATTATCATTACCATCATTATTATTGTTATTGTTAGTATTATTATTATTACAATTATTATTATTATTATTATTATTATTATTATTATTATTATTATTATTATCGTCATCATTATCCTTATCATTATTATTATAATTATGATTATTTTAATTAGTATTATTATTAGTATCAACATTATTACTATCATTATTATTATTGTTATCAATATTATTATTTACTATGATTATTTTAATTAGTATTATTATATTATTATTATTTTCATTATTATTATTACCGTTATTAATGTTAGAATTATAATCTTTAATATCGTCCTCATTATTATTGTTGTCATTATTACTATTATTATTATTATTACTATTGCTAATATCATCATTATTAGCATTAATATTCTTATTGATATTATCATTATTATCATCATCATTAGCATTATTATAATTATTGTTATCATTGTTATTATTACTGTTGTAGTTATCATTATCAATATCCTTATTACTATTATTATTATTTTAACATTATCGTTACTAACACTGAAATTACTACAACTACTTCTGCTTCTAACACCACCCACTACTGTCATATTATTTCTCTTTTTAATACAACTAGCCCTATTTCTGCTGCTAGTACTTCTATTAATACTACTATTACTGTTACTTTGTACTACATCCTCACTGCCATTGTTTTCCTTATATATCTTTATATTATTATTCCTCGATTTATTATCTCATTTTTCGTATTCTCATAACGACCATAATTTAGCCATTTACTTCGTTATCAATCTATTACAATTGCTACAAGAATTATGACTATTTTTCTCTTCTCCTTTTCGCAATAACTTACAATGGCGAGTCTACAATACCCCGCGTCTCCTGCTGTCCCGTGCTTCCTAAAACGATGACTTGACCCTGTATGTGTATTTTTATAATAAACTTGTCTGATGTCTAAGTTCTTTTTCTCTCTCCTTTTTGGGTGGATCTTCGATTTTTTTTTTTTTTTTTTTTTTTTTTTTTGCCTCTGAAAGACTTCTCTCCAGCTTCCTTGTTGTCACCAGCCTCTCTCTTTTCCTAGCTATCTGTTGGCTGCGGGAGGGACTTGTGTGGTTGTGTGGGTTTATATATATATATATATATATATATATATACATATACATACACACACACATATATACCTATACATACATACACATATAATATATATATATATATATATATATATATATATACATATATATATATATACATATACATACACACACACATATATACCTATACATACATACACATATAATATATATATATATATATATATATATATATATATATATATATACATACACACACTGTATATGTATACGTACATAACTATGCATACATACATACAGAGTTGTATATACACATTAACACACATCCATACATACATGCATATACGAACATGCATGCATACATTTACACATAAAAGTACACTTACCCACAACATAAAGACAGACCCATACACACATACTTATACGAATACATATATACACCAACGCACTTTCTAGTTTTCTCTTTAGTGTAGAACTTTCTGTGATTTCCATTTCTCCATCTGTTTTCTTTTCAGATCTTCCCTTTCTAGCATATGTGTAGTGATCGACATAGGATAACCCTTTACCCCTCCCGCCTCTTTGTCTGTCTGTCTATCTGTCTGTCTGTCTGTCTCTCTCTCTGTCTCTCTGTCTCTCTCTCTCTCTCTCTCTCTCTCTCTCTCTCTCTCTCTCTCTCTCTCTCTCTCTCTCTCTCTCTCTCTCTCTCTTTCTCTCTCTCTCTCTCTTCCTCCCTCTCCCCTCTCTGTGTTTCTCTTTATGTATGTCTATCTCTCCCTACATTCCTTCTTCTCTCGTTTCCACCCTTCCTTCCCCCTCTCCTTGTCTCGTATTTCCATTGTTCCCTCATGTGATCTCTCCCTCTCCTTTATTCATTCTCTTACACCCTCCATTTACCTCGTTCCTCTCTCTCGCTACCTCTCTTTTCTTGTATCATTTCCTTTACGTACATTCAACCCACACTTTGTACTATCTGTACTCCTTCCCCTCTCATTACGTCTAGCTTAATTACTCTTTAATTACTTTTATTAATGGTGTTAGTTGTTGATGATATGTTGACAGCTTTATCATTGTTATTGTTGTCATTATCATGTTTTTTTGTTCTTTTCGTTGCTATTATTGTTCTTGCTTTTGTTATTATTAACTTCATTTGTGAATTGCATGATATTGTTGTTTATTTTTCTATGATAATGATAACGATAATGATAAAAGTAATGATGGAAATGATAATGATTGTGATGATGATAATTTTAATGCTAATACTTATGATGACGGAAATAGTGATGGTAATGATAATAAAGGGTAGTAATTATGAAAATAGCAATACTAATGATGAAAAAAATGAAATGATGATAATGATAGCAATGAGCATAATAATAGAAA
>NC_061857.1:7369021-7374021 GCF_019202785.1 Penaeus chinensis
CATACTCATATATGTGTATGCATATGTATATATATAAACATATATATGTACACACACACACACACACACACACACACACACACACACACACACACACACACACACACACAAACACACACACACACACACACAAAACATATAAATATATATATATATATATATATATAAATGATATATATACACAGTATATATGAATTATATATATATAATATATATTTATATGGACATATTTTATAATCTTGACAGACACGCCCACACACACGTGTGTGGGTGAAGGTTTGTATAATGTATACATATAGAATATGATATATGTATATATACATGTATATATATTCTATATGTATTCTATATATATATGTATATATATATAATGTATATATATAATACATACATATAATATATATATATATATATATATATATATATATATATATATATATATATATTACATGTGTGTATTATATATGTACAGTCATATTATATGTAGTCTGTTATATATACACATACATGCGCATATATATATATATGTATATATATATATTTGTATATTTTTTAATATATATATAGACACGAACTTTTCCCTATACGAAAGAGTTTCTAAAACTCCTTTTCACCTTTACCTTATCTCCGGCTCCTCTTTCCGTTACGGCGAAAGGTCATCTTCAACTTTTTTCGTTTTAAATAAAACTGACACGTGGGTGTAAAGCTGATACCACATAAACCATCGACCTGGAAACGAAGAGAGAGAGCGAGAGAGCGAGAGAGCGAGAGAGCGAGAGAGAGCGAGAGAGCGAGAGAGCGAGAAAGAGCGAGAGAGAGCGAGAAAGAGCGAGAGCGAGAGAGAGCGAGAAAGAGAGAGAGCGAAAGGGTGTGACTAGAGTAAATGAAAGATGTGCTCTCACAGTCAAAAGACCGCCTATTAAGAACTGATCACTCGTTTCTCACAAGTGTTTGCTAAAAGGTTTGCTCCACATACTTTTCTGGTCTGGAGACGGAGTAATCTTTCGAAAATAGTGATTTTCGGGGGTATAGGGTTAAGTTTATAGTTATCATTATCATCACGGTAGTCATATTCATTATTTTCATTACCATTATCAGTATAATAATTGTTGTTATTTCCATTACTATTATATTACCAACACTATCCTCGTCAGTCATATTCGTACTGCCATCATCATCATCACTCTTGCATAACCATCAATATCCTTGCCACCACCTTCATCGTAAAAAAAGTTTGTCATTACGCTGCAGTACTGGGACGCTGCTATTGATCCCACGAGCGGTGGAAGTACACAAAGAAAGCAAAGAGAAGTAAAGGAAAAAGAAAAGTCTGGACGTGCATGAACTCTTAACTTTTTAACATTTTTATTTTGAGATCCGTGCCACATTTGCGACTATTTCGCTCTGGTTTGCTGCTTTCCCTTTGCCTTGAGCGGTATTAGATTATACTTTCGTATCATTTGGATTATGCTTATTCCCTAAGACTTCCTATGACTTCCATTCCCTTTGTCTTTGTGGAACTGATAAGCTTATAACAACGAGGTTGAATATAAACACATATCCAATATATTACATCTCTGTTTCTAAGTTCTCGCATCCAAGTTTGACAAACAGTGTCGGATGAGGAGATCTGTCGGTGATGTCGAGAGGCGGAATTGTTCTCCACATCAAAATGAAATGATTTCCTGCAGCAAATTAGGCCATTAATAGTGGCTAGAGCAAGTGCCGATTTGAATCAGCACTTTAGCAACCAACGGCGATTTATTTTCTTTTGTTAATGAGCAGTCCACTCTCATATCTAAACAAACTCTAACACTTAGCCACATAAACTACTTAGAACGAATAACACCTCCCCCTAAAGAAAAAAAAAACAACAACTTAATAACTTCCCCAATAGGAAACGAAACTTATTCCCCAACTAACACCACTCCCGCAGAATTTTTCATCACGTCCGCCCACGTCCTCGCCGAATTCCCTCGCATCAATATCGGCTACGCGTTGAAACTACCTCCAGCCTCACAGGCCGCGTAACGTTATTCCCTTCGAACACAACGAGATTCGGTTGTGAATCCCGGCATCTCAGTCCCTTTAACCAATAGTTGAGAACCGAGCTGAGTATTGGATAACGCACACGGTCCCGTCGAGAGGGAACGTATCGTGTAATAGTGCCAGTGGTTCGGTGTCGCCTTTGTGACAAGGGCTGGTGTTTGGTTGGACCTGTGTTTGTTTGGTCGTTTTGTGTTCTTATGTGTGAGGTCTTCGTTGTGTTTGCTCGTGTGTCTTTTTGTTTGTTTGTAATCGCAGGAGGAGAAGAATTCAGTCCCTTTTTACTGGCGTCTTGATTTGCTATCCGGATTAGGCCTACGTGAGGATCCCGGCGGAGTGAGGAAAAAAGTTAAGGTTGCCCCTGACCCGGATGGTTGGAATTTGGTGGCGACTGGTAGAATCCAGTGAAAGGATTCCCGACCAGCGCAGATGCTAAGAGAATACGCGTTTCTGTGATATCTTTTTTTTTCGTTAGAAAGTTTGGCACTGAAGTATTTGGAACTAGAATTGTTTCTTCTCTGTCTTTGGAAACCGCTCTTTGATGTCGCTCGTTGGGGTTGTTTTCTTTCATCATTATCATCATCAATATTATTAGTATGATTATAATTATGATTGTAATTGTAGTTGTGATTATAATTAGATTATGATTATAATTTTTCATTTTTTAACTTTGAGTGAGTGAGTGAGTGAGTGTGAGTGTGAGTGTGAGTGTGAGTGTATGTGAGTACGTATTTGTTTGTGTGTGTGTCTTCGTGTGCGTGTCTGTTGTGGCTGGATTTGTACAGAAAACACGAATTTGACTGTTTGTTTGTTTTCCTGTTTGGTCTGTAATTATTGCGAGTAATGGTTTATACGCATTTATGTTTGCACTTGTTTTTGTAAATCGTAATTGTTTGTACAGAGGCCTATGAGGGGGTCAGATTCCTAATTAGCTCATATCAGGTATTTGCTCTAGTTTCAGTCTAATCTTGATTGGTTCAGGTTTGTTACTGTTAGTGTTGGGTTTATTGTTATCATCATTATTATTTTTATTACTAGGGTTGGCATTATGTTATCATCATTATTATTCTTGTCGTTATTATCATTATCATTATTGTTACCGTTATAACTATTATTGTTTTTTCCTTGGTGGTCATTATCATGTTCTTTATCACCAAAACATCACTCAGTCTTTATTACTGTGTTGTTGCCGTAAAGTAAGAGAAAGGGAAACGTGCGTATATAAAAAAAAAAAACAAACAAACAGAAACAGAAGAATATATTTAACCAATAAATAAAGAATAAAAAATCAAAAAAAATATGTTTACACAGAAACAAGAAATAAAATGAAATAAAATGAAACGAAACGAAACGAAACAAAACGAAACGAAACGAAATTAAACGAAACGAAATGAAAAGAAATGAAATGAACTGGAATAAGGAATATAAACTAAGTAAAAAAAAGTGTAGGTTTATTTCCTTAGACTACTGGCCTTTCAAGAATTTCAGTTAAAGAAAGCGCTCTCTTCACCTTCGTTTTGCTGGACATTTTTGCTTTTGGTTAATAAAAATCGTGTTTGATTTTGTGGATATGATGGTCTGCTTTCGCTCTTTGTGTGTTTGCTCGTCAGTCTGTCTGTCTGCTTGTTTGTTTCTGTTTGTCAGTCTGTCTCTGTCTGACTGTCTTTCTCTATCTGTCTTTCTGTTTCCTTTCTTTGATTGCCTGTCTTTGTTTATGTTTCACTTTCTCTCTCTCTCTCTCTCTCTCTCTCTCTCTCTCTCTCTCTCTCTCTCTCTCTCTCTCTCTCTCTCTCTCTCTCTCTCTCTCTCTCTCTCGCTATTCCTCTGAACTTTCTCGCTCTATTTATCTTTTTGTATTATCTCTATATTCCTCTTGCTTCTTTGTGTATCTCTATCTGTATATTTGCTCATTTTATGTATATTTTTTTCGTTAAATAATTGTTTGATTTTTAGAATGATTTTAACGTAACATCACCTCTGATTACATCGCTTGTATCTTTTTGTATTTCTTTTTATTATCTTTTCTTCTTCCTCTTTTCTTTTTCCTTTTTTTTTTTTTTTTTTTTTTTTTGGATGAAAAATTAAGTAGCTCAGCCTATCTGTTTATTGTTTGTTTATAATCCGACTAGTAATAATAAAAAAAAAACATTCATTGTCAGTAAATGAAACGATGTATTGTAATCAAGTCGTATAAAATCTTCATTAATATGTTAATTGGTTGGGATCATTCCTAAATTCCAAGTGTATATGAATTCCGAATTCACTTCAGTAAAAGTAATCACAAATGATTTGTAATTAGGAATTTGGGTAAGACTATTTGTATGATTTATAGGAATGTTGATTTATGTGAAGTATGTGAAGTTAATAATGGATGGTATAATGTAATAGGAAAATAGGTAATAATAATTACATACGCGTTTGGAAAATTCCTCTGAATTTTGTTGTACATGCTATGAAGGACAAAATAAAAGAAAATATGTAAACGAGTATTAATTCATGATATTTTATTAGTTTTCATTCATTTTCACAGCGTTTGCCTCTTTCTTCCTTTCTGTATCTTTCACTTTTATTCCCCTCTGTTTACTTAGTATACTATTTAATCTCTCTCTCTCTCTCTCTCTTTCTCTCTCTTTTTCTCTATTTCTCTCTTCTCTCTTTCTCTCTCTTTCTCCTCAGCCTCTTCATCTCTAATTAGCTTATTTTCCATTACATGCTCAAAAGCGCCTAATAAGCTACTACTACTGTGCCGCCCCTAAAAAAGTTATAAAACAAGATTATTATTATTATCACCATCACCACCACCATCACCATCACCATCACCATCACCATCTTCATCTTCATCTTCATCTTCATCTTCATCTTCATCTTCATCTTCATCTTCATCTTCATCTTCATCTTCATCTTCATCTTCATCATCATCTACTTTCCCTCCGCGTATATGACGCTTGATGAGG
>NC_061857.1:7386521-7389021 GCF_019202785.1 Penaeus chinensis
ATTTGTATATTAGTATGTATAAATATATTTAAATATATAAATATACAAATATACGCGCGTACACACACACACTCACTCACTCACTCACTCACTCACTCACTCACTCACTCACTCACTCACTCACTCACTCACTCACTCACACACACATACACACATACACACTCTCACATACACACACACACACACACCCATACACACTCTCTCACACACACACACACACACACACACACACACACACACACACACAAATGCACACGCACAGACGTACACACACAAACGCACACACACTAACGCACACACACAATCACACACACACACATACATAAATGTATATCAAAAAGTATATATTATATATATATATTTAATACACACCACACACACACACACAACAACAACAACAACAAGAACAACAACAACAACAACATCAACAACAAGAACAACAACAACAACAACACATTCGCACCCGAACATGTTTGTCTGTCATTGTACACGTGTATGCATATATACCTCTGAAAGCAAAACTTAGAAAGCCTATTTAGGAAAGAAGAGGAACAAGATCAATAGACTGCGACCAATGAGACGCCGACAGACAGACAGATTGAGAGACAAACGGACAAGTGGAGAGGCAGAAAGACAGACAGAGAGACAGGCAGAGACACCTCTGTCAAGCGCAGGCAGAATGGGTTGCCTATATCATATCCACTTTAGGGCCTCTGCTCCGGCGCTCTCTTCCTCCTCCGGCTCCCTTCCTATGAACCAGGGAACCAAGGAACTGATAAACAAGCAAATCATGATGCTAGATGCTACCACGTCCCGCTGTGTCAGTTTAGTACTGAACCGCTGCATGAATTCGAATCACAGTGAAACGAGGAAACCATACACAAACGAACCATTATGTCATACTCTGTTACGTCCTAATGTATAATTTTCAAACGGTGATGTCCTTGATTTGTACCTACGAGCATGTCAGTTTTGGCTCTAACTCGCACTTCGTGTATCTAATTTAAAGTGAACCGACATTTTGCTATAAAAAAAAAGCAAAAATAGTCTTACACATCCCACCTCTAACTTTTTTTTTTTTTTTTTTTTTTTTTTTTTTAGATTTCAGACACTTCTATTATTCAGAGCTTCATTGCGAAAAGAAGCAAACGAGCACAACGTCCTTTGTATTATTCGCACTGTATTAACACTGTGAAATTCAAGCAAACGCGGAGGAATTTTCCTTTAATTAGGAATCAGTGCACAATCACAAACTAAGCATAAGGGAGACACAAGCATGATTCCAAGCCTCATAAACTTAAGATTAAAATACAATAGATAAGGAAATAAATAAGAGATAAGAGAGAAAAAATAAAGGCATAAGAAATAAGAAAAAGATAATAAAGGTAATAATGATGATATAATGCTACCTATTTCATACCAGTATTTTCTTATATTTTAATATTCATCCCTCTGAAAGTGAATATTATGTATTACTATTCTTGTCCATCATTGGCTCTCGTTTCATTTTATTATTTTCAAACTTTAATTCCCCAAATCTCCCCGCTAATTTCTGCATTACTTTGTCTCAGTCATTTTTATTTTATTCATCCCTCCCCCCCCCAAAAAAAAAAAAAAAAAAAATCCAATAAAGAGAGGTTTGTCTATGTCTTGCGCCCTGTCTTTGCCTGCTTCTTTGCCAGGCAATAACGTCCTCCTTGGGAAAAGTAAATAAGGGCGTGTTTTCCGTGCAGAGGAGAGGGGTGTGGGGTGGAGGACCCTGGAAGGGGTTTGGTAGGAATAGGGGAAAGCATGGGATAGGGAGAAGGTGGAAAATGAAAATGCATGGAGCAGGGAGAAATGGAAGTTAGAGACAAGGGGTAGGAAGAGGAAAAGGGGGATGGAGGAGGCGAAGAGAAGGGATAAGTTAAAGGCAAAGGGGAGGAAAGAGAGGTGGAAAGCAGAAGCAGGGGAACGGGGGGGGGGGGGGGGGGGTTTAGAGGCAAAAGGGTATGAGACGGCGAGGAATTCCAAGCAAAAGGTACGGATAGGGGGCAGAGGAGTTAAAGGCAGTGGGTAGGATCCCCCCTCCCCTGCCATCCCCTTCCCTTCCCCTCCCTTCCCTCAGCCAGCTAATCGATCCTTGTGTGGCAGCGTCTCCTCCTCCTTCCTTTGACGAGCGTTCTGCAGTTTCTTGTGGACCCAGAGGATCACTCCCTCCCGTGTGGCAGCTGTCCACGTGGAATCCGGCTCCTCGAAGGGTTTCTCTCATCCTGCGAGCTTAGGGAGGGACTCCTGCGCTTGCTGCTGCAGTGTTTGTAAAGGATTGCAAAGCTCAGTGTTGATTTAAAAAAAAATATATTTGTTTTCTTTATTTTTTTCTTTAGGGTGGGGGAAGCTCGTGTGCCTTAAGTGGGAGTCCCATCATTATTCTTGTTACTATTAACATTAACATCATCATCATCATCATCATCATCATCATCATCATCATCATCATCATCATCATCATCATCATCATCAT
>NC_061857.1:7396521-7414021 GCF_019202785.1 Penaeus chinensis
AAACAAAAGGAATGGGACGTTAAATTGTTTTGCACGTGATGTGTGACAAACTCCTAATTACAGACAATTATGGTTTGGTGATGCAAGGTACATACTGACAGGGAAATGTGTGCATGATTTGTTTAAGTGAAAGAGTTGCAGCTTTATTTCTCAACCAAGTTCAAGGTTAGAGTTCAGGGCAAAAGTTCAGGGTCAGATACCAGGTCTGAGTTCAAAGTCAGGGTTCTGGTAAGCAGATTCAAGGTGGAGAAATCAGGTCAAATTTCAGGGATAATATTATGAACAGAAATCAGGTCAAAGTTCACGATCAGACACCAGACCAAAACTCATGGTCAAAGATGAAATAGAAGTTCAGTGTTGTGTTGAGGTCAAAGTCAAGGGTCAGAAATAAAGTCAAAGTTCATGGCGGTTCTGTTATTCTTAGAAACTTAGATTAGAAGAAAGTCAAATGCTTAGGGAAAGATTAGCTTAGTCCGAGAGAGTTAACGCGTTGAAGAGATAAAATACAAAGGGAATGCATAAGGTCAAGTGTGATGTAAGAAAGGTAGTATAGATCAAATCCAAGCTTTCCTCTTCGGTATATTTCAGGTCATCTTTTTCAAAATATATGGAACTCAGTCAGTCAGTCAGTCAGTCAGTCAGTCAGTCAGTCAGTCATTCACTCACTCACTCACTCACTCACTCACTCACTCACTCACTCACTCACTCACTCACTCTCTCTCTCTCTCTCTCTCTCTCTCTTTCTCTCTTTCTTTCTCTCTATCTTTATCTTTCTCTCTTTCTCTCTTTCTCTTTCTCTTTCTCTCTCTCTCTCTCTCTCTCTCTCTCTCTCTCTCTCTCTCTCTCTCTCTCTCTCTCTCTCTCTCCCTCTCTCTCTCTCTCTCTATATATATATATACACATTTATAAATGATTAAATGATATGCAAATTACAATAACACCGTAGAAATGAGCCACTAATGATGATGGAGACAAGGATAGCAACCTTAATAATGCAGCATTAATAATGATAAAAGTAAGCATAATAACATTAATATAAGAATGATACCACTGTTACCAACCGTAGCAAGAAATACGCCAAACTGACAGAAGCTCGAGAATAATAGAGAAAGTGATGGTGCGGCCTGAAATTAGGTAAATGGACGTTATTCCATTAGCTTGATTCATCAGATATGCAAATTCGGATAGACAGACACAATGGAGGTTTGATAATAGGGGCATCCACAAAAGACATGGCGGGCTTTTGCGTTGAAGGCATATGGAAATGTGCTTGTGAATGTCTGCGCGTCTTTGTGTGCTTGCATGTATATGTGTGTAGATGTGTGTATGTGTATGTATGTTTGTGTACGTAAAGGTGAAAATAGGTATGTGTCTATGTTGGTGAGTGTCTGTGTGTTTTTGTGAATGTTCATGCATGCGTTGATCGTCTATGCGTGTACCCATGGATACGCGTGCGATAATGTGTGCGAGTGTGTATGTGCATATGGAGGAGATGGGTCGTAAATTTTGATGAGGAACAGAGGGAGGAGAGGGAGGTATGTATCGACCGCTGTGTCCGCGCGTCGACGGTTGCGTAACCCAGTACCCCTTTCATCTACACGTGACAAAGGTAGATTAACAGAGCTAGACCTACAATATGGCAGAGAGGCGTATACAAAGGGGGTTAATCAGAGCTAAAAGTCAAGAGAGAGAAACTGGAATCGGAAGAAGGAAAAGGGAAACATAATTATGCGTGAACATAACTCTACGGATATTTTCGTCCACTTTCAAATACTGTTGTGGCGCTAGGGAGTAGGCCGTGTACTGGGTCTGCGTCGACAAACAGAACCAGCAAGTTATATATGTACAGGCGGGATATCAGAGGGCGGGGTTATAGGGCGCCGGGGAGGTTCTGTGGACGCTCAGGGATTAAGAGAATAGAGAAAAGGAGGGGAATAAGACAAACAAAGAGAGGGGTTAGTAGAGAGAGACAGACAAAGACAGAGACAGAGAGAAATAAAAAGAATGAGAGGGAGAAAGTATCAGAGCAGAAAAAAAGGAAAATGGAGAGATAAAGAGAGAAAAAGAGAGGGAAAGAGCAAGAGAAAAAGAGCAAATGAAGGAGCAAATGAAAGAGCCAGAGAAAGAGAGCAAGAGAGTGAGATAGAGAGAGAGCGAGAGAGGGAGAGGCAGAGGGAGAAAGAGAAAGAGAGGGAGAAAGAGAGGAGAAAGAGAGGGGGAGGAAGAGAGAGAGAAGGAAAGGAAGAAAGAGAGGGTGAGGGAGAAGGACAGGGGGGAGACGGAGAGGGAGAGGGAGAAGGACAAGGGGGAGACGGAGAGGTAGAGGGACAGAAAGGGAAAGGGAAAGGGGCAGGGAAGGAAGGTAAGTGACAGGGAAGGAGGGAGAGGAAGAGGAACAGGGAGGAAGGGAGAAAGAGAGAGGAAGAGATAGAGGGAGAGGGGCAGGGGGAGACGGAGAGGGAGAGGGTCAGGAAGGGTGAGTGAGAGGGACAGGGAAAGAGGGAGTGGGAGAGGAACAGGGAGGGAGAAGGAGAGGGACAGAAAGGGAAAGGGAGAGGAAGAGGGACAGAAAGGGATAGGGAGAAGGAGAGCAAGGAAGAAAGAGAATAAAAGAAAAATAAAGCGAGATAAGACGATTTTTTCCGTGAACTCTCTCTGCATCCTTATCTAAACACTGCATTCGCTTCGGCCTTCTTCTTCCCTTCGCTTTCCACACCCTTTTCCCTCCACCTCCTTGTCTCTCCCAACCTTCCAAGAATACAGCCGAGAGTTTTTTTTCCCCTCGTCTCCCTCAGGAACGCCCCCGCTTGCTTCGACACTCACTCTCAATTTCAGCCTTTCTTGTGTAAAGGAACTCCCAAGTCGGGCTGATTCAGGACAGCCATCCAAAGGAGTTGTCGGATTGACGTCCTTGATTGGTCAGTCCCATGGGTCTCTGATTTTGTTTCCCCCCCCCCCCTTTTTTTTCCCCTTTATATGTCAGTATTGTCGTCCTCGTTATCGCTATCATCATAGTTTTCGTCATCATCGGTATCGTCAAAATGCGCAGTTACATACGCGTATTCATTTCATGTGGTTTTAACGACGTCCGCCTCCCCTTTGACAAGAGGCTTTGCGGTCTTCGAGGTACTGCCCCTTTGTTCTTTGTCCGTTACGTCAGAGGGTTTAAGATCTCATAACTTTAAAGGACGCGCCGTTATGGCCGCATATCTTTAATCCGCTTTAAGATTCCTCCACTCGCTTAACTCTTGGTGCGTATTTTTTTTTTACTACGTTGAAATGTAAATGCGCAAACATGCTTACTGATATGAATGGATATACACGTAAACACACACTCATGCAGACGCGAACTCATGCACACGCAATCTAACATACATACACACACACACACACACACACACACACACACACACACACACACACACACACACATACACACACACACACACACTACCTCTCCGTCTTCCCCTTGTCCTTCTCCCTCTCCCTCTCTTTCTTCCTCTCCTTCTCTCTCTCTTCCTCTCCTTCTCTCTCTCTTCCTCCCCCTCTCTTTCTCCTCGCTTTCTTTCTCCCTCCCTTTCTCCCTCCCTTTCTCTTTCTCCCTCTGTCTCTATCTCTCTCTCTCGCTCTCTTTCTCTAGCTTTTTCATTTGCTCCTTCATTTGCTCTTTTTCTCTTGCTCTTTCCCTCTCCTTTTCTCTCTTTATATCTCCATTTTCCATTTTTCTTGCTCTTATACTTTCTCGCGCGCGCGCGCGCACACACACACACAGATATATATATATATTGATATACACACCAATATATATATTGATATACACACCAATATATATATATATACATATACACATATAAGTATATATATACATGTACATATATATACATACGCATATATATATATATACATACATACGCATATATATACACATGCATACGCATATATATATATATATATATATATATATATATATACATACGCTTATATACATACATATATACGCATATATACATACATACATACGCATATACATACATACATACATACGCATATACATACATACATACATACATACATACATACATACATACATACGCACACGCACACGCACACGCACACGCACACGCACACACACATGCACACACACATGCACACACACATGCACACACACACACACACATATATACACACAAACGCACACACACATACACACGCACACAGACGCACACACACACAAACGCACGCACAAACACATGTATGTATATATACATACATATACATACATATATTCACACATGGATGTACATATATACACACTCATATGTATGTACATATATACACACTCATATGTATGTATATATACATACATATACTCACATATGTATGCACACACATACACACACACACAAAACATATCACAAAAAAAAAAAAAAAAAAAAAAAAAATATGTGGGACACTTTCCCAAGACACCAATTTACGTCCCTTTTTGAAAACCCGAGTCCACAGCGAAACCCATGAAAAGAGGCGGCCATTACCCAGATGGCGCCCGGCCCGCCCTCGCTCCCTCGCTCCGAAATGTGCTTGCGGACCCGCGGCCGAAATGTGGAATGATGGAGTTGTTGTCTCCTCCGTCCCAGTGGGAGGGAGGCGGAATGGGGTAATGGGGGGTATGGGGAGGGGTAATGAGGGGAGGGGAGGGAAGGGGAGACTGGTCAGAGGAATGGGAATGAGGGAAGGGGAGAATGGTAGGAGGAATGTGAATGAAGGAAGGGGAGAATGGTAGGAGGAATGGGAATGAGGGAAGGGGTTTATGAGTGATGGGGGTTACGAGGGTGAGGTAGGGGGGGGGTGTTAGGGGGGAAGATAATGGTTGAGGGAAGTGTGAGGGAGGGTTGTGTTATGCTTTCATTGCGGGGGATAGGGAGGCTAATGGGGGTAGTAAGAGGGGAGGGATAATACTAATAAGGGGGATAGTAATCAGGTTAATGGGGTAGTGTGAGGAGGAAGTGAGGGGTTGGGGGAGGGGGTTAGAGCGAAACCAGAGGATGGATGGTTGTTGGGGAATAGGAGTGGGTAATTGGGGCTAATAATGGGAGAGGTATGCGTGTTAATAACTTGTTTCTTATATGTTTTATGAATGTATTGCTAATTATGAATTGTGAACGTATCTGTATATCTGATTTCTGAGTATTTGTGTTGTGTGTGTACTTTTGAGATACCAGTTAGCGAATGTATCTGATTATTATGTGGATGAGTGCCGTCTGTATGCGTGCGTGCGTGCGTTTGTTGTTGTGTGTGTGTAAGTAAAAGAGATAATGGGAGAGGTAAGCGTGTTAATAACTTGTTTCTTATATGTTTTATGAATATATTGCTAATTATGAATTGTGAACGTATCTGTATATCTGATTTCTGAGTATTTGTGTTATGTGTGTACTTTTGAGATACCAGTTAGCGAATGTATCTGATTATTATGTGGATGAGTGCCGTCTGTATGCGTGCGCGCGTGCGTTTGTTGTTGTGTGTGTGTAAGTAAAAGAGATCGTAAGGGGAATCAGAATGTAATTATTGCCATTGTTATTTTTAGAATCGCTATGGCAACGGAATCTGGGTTTCAAAGGGAGTGTTTGATCTCCTAATAGAACCTGAAAGAATGTTAAATGAGCAGTATCTCTCATTCTTTCCCTTTTTTCTTTCTATTTCTTTCCTCCCTCTACCGCTTCTCACTCTCTAATTCATTATCTTTCCTTCACTCTCTAACTTTGTTTTCCTTCTCTCTCCCTCCCTCTTTCCCTCTCTTATTACAGTATTCTCTCCTCTCTCCCTTCTATTTTCTTCAACTTCTCAGTAATTTATACACTATTAGTAATAGGTGATATAGGTGGTACAAACCATGATGTATTATTATTTTTATTATTATCATTTGAATGATTGTTGGAAACAATTGATTTGGAAATTTTAACGAGTCTTCTTTCCTGTGGAATATTTTTTTTTGCGTACTTATCCACAAAGCGTAGATCAAAAAGATTTTGCTCATGTGACTTTGTTCACTTAAAAAAATAGTATTTACTTGTATAACACACACACACACACACACACACACACACACACACACACACACACACGCTCATGGAGAATACAGCTTGATACTAAGTACAGAAACTAACACAAATCTGTAACATACACAAAACAAGCATATACTTCAGCCGGGTGTTTCTGTAATACACTTTTTCGAAAGAGGGTAAAGTCTAGGGGATTGATTGATGGTGATTTAGCTTTACAAGGGCCTCTTTATGCGCCAGTGATTTGATTACACAAACATCACGAGAGCACGAAATTCAGTATGCTCGTCGACTGAATGAAAGCTAACAGTATTTTGAAAAACATCAAACCAGTTTATGGTTTTATATCTATGCATGTGTATAAATATATATATATATATATATATATATATATATATATATATATGTTTTGTGTGTACACACACACACTTCCCCCTCTCTCTATTTTGTTTTCATTCTCTCTCTCTCTCTCTCTCTCTCTCTCTCTCTCTCAAATTTTACTTAGTTTATCATAAAAATATCTCTTCTGGAGGTCAAATGTGAGCATCCCTCTAAAGGTATCTATCCAAAGTAGCAAATAATGTATATGTTTCCTGATGTAAAATACATTACTAGAACTTCCTTCACAGGGCTTGCATTAGTGTACACCAGAAGCAACTTAAAAAGAAAAGGACACAGGAAAAAACACCTCCAGCATATTAATATATGATCTACATTTCCATGATGCAGAGCCTTGCCCATCATGACACAGACCACCTGGCGCTTGTGATTTCAATATAATGGAGGTTCATGGTGCGAAATAATGGAACATTGTAACGTAAATTTCTGTACTGTATCACATTCAAAACGATATTTTCTATGTCTGTCGACTAATTAGTCAGTCATTTAATGTCAATCACTCCGTCTATCTGTTTGCATGCATGTATGTATGTATGTATGTATGTATGTCTATTTATCTATCTATTTGTCAGTCAGTCTGTTAATTTACGTATCTATTTGCCCTTCTTATCCATGAAATATTTTTGTATTTTCCAAGTAGATAAGATAATTTTTTTTGTAAACTCCATGTTTACGCAATGTGCAGGAAAATGTGGAAGATATTCTAATATTTGCAGAGTGAAACGTGTAATTTGCGAGCAAAATATTTACTTAAACATTTTTCATGAGAAAGAGGAGGAATAAGAATAAGAATAAGAATAAGAATAAGAATAGGAAAGAGGGCGGGAGAGTATAAATAAGAACAAGAAACCAGGGAGTGATAATCATAATGATAATAGTAATAATAATTATGGTAATTGTAATAATGATATTAGTAATAATAATATTAATAATAATAAAACCAGTAGTTATAATGGTAATACTAATAATAGAAAAAGAGATAGTGTTAATAATACTAAGAAAACAGAAGGCAAAGAGGAAGAAAAGCAAGAAAAAGAAAAAGAGGAAGAAAAAAGAAGACGAAAAAGAAAAAAAAAAAAAACAATGGACATAATGTTAGGTTACCGAAGGAAATTTGGGCGGTTACATACCGAAGCAGCGGCTCGGAATTAGGAATGTATTCTGATTTATATTCACGCCTGATTAATGGTTAAGTTGGCTGCCACCAGGTGTAGGAGGAGCGGAGAAGGAGAGGAGGGGGGGAGGGGTTGAAGAGGACGGTTACCTGGCGCTTTTTACCTGCTAATTAACGAACGACGGAACCTAAACCAGCTTGATTATATCACTCCCTCTTTTTAAAATTTTTTCCTTTTTTTTTCCTTTTAATTTTAATCTTTTCCTCTCTTATCTTTTACATATTCGTTTTTTTTTTCTATTTTTTATTTGTTCCTTTCTTTTTATTATTCATCGTCACTTATTTTTTCTTATTTTCCTCTAACTTATGTTTTCTTTTCTTTTATTCTTCTCTCCATCTCCTCTTCCTGATTTCACTCTGCGCTTCTGCCTCTTTATTGATATATATGTAAGTATGCATGTATGTATACGTATGTATGTATCTCTCCTTATCCTTTCTTCATGCTCCCTCTTCCCTTCTATTCACCATACTTCTCTGTTTTTCTCTGTCTTATCCCTCCATAAATACGGTATATCATCATAAAGGATGTCCATTATTTCTGACACTCGCAACTTTACTGACAGAAATGCGCTCACATTTCGTTTATTTTTCTGTTTGTTTTCGTCTCTTCTCCTTTCTATTATGTTTTCTTTTCTCTGGCTTTATCTTTGATCTTCTATTTTCTTTTTCTTTTGAATTTTCACATTTACTTTATCCTTTATGTCTACTTTTCTCATGTTTGATATTTCTTACCTTTATCTTTCCTTCTTTCTATAGTTGTCTTTCTTGAGCGTTTTTTTTTCTTTTCTTCCTTTCAGTCTCCCTCTCTTCTGTCTTCATTTTTATTATCCCCTATCCCCTATTTTCCTTCTAGCTTCATCGTTTATCTCTCTTTATCTTACCTTTCGCCTTTTCGCCCTTTCTCTTCCTAATTTCCTCCCTCTATTTTCTCTTCCTCATTCCCTCCCTTCCTTCCTCCTCTCTCTTCCTTTTTCCTTCTCTCCCTCTCTCTCTTCCCTTTTTCCTCCCTTTTTCCTCCCTCCCTCTCTCTCTCTTTCTTTTTCCCTCCCTCCCTCCCTCTCTCTCTTCCTTTTTCCCTCCCCCCCTCTCTCTCTCTTCCTTTTTCCCTCCCTCCCTCTCTCTCTCTCTTCCTCTTTCTCTCCACCCTTCCTCCTCTCTTACCCTCCTTCCCTCATCTCGCTCCCTCTCTCTTCCTCTTTCCCTCCCTCCCTTCCTCCTCTCCTTCTTCCTCTTTCTCTCCCTCTCTCATGCACGTTCCCTCTATCTCCCTTCGTATTTCTCTCCTTCCTTCCCTTCCTCTTACCTCTCACCCCTCTCATCTTTACAGTCCTCTCCCTCTTCGCTGCCCCCGTCTCGTCTCCCCGCAACCCACTCAACAAAGGCCCTCTCCATTGTGCAATAAGCTGCAACCTCCACGTAAGGGATTGATAAGACGGGACAGTTTCGTATTGTAAAAATTCTCATAAAGTTGAGAATTGCGCGAACGCAGGACGAGTGAATCCGGATGAATCCAAGCCTCTGCTGCTGGAGAGACGAGGTTGAGAGATTTTTGTTATGCGTTTTATTTTTATTTATTTTTTGTTTATTAAAAGATATATTTTGATTTTTTTTTATTCGTCTTTATTTTTCTTTATCTCTGTTCTCCCACTTTTTTTTTCTTCACTCAACCGTTCTCTGCTTGTTTCTGTCTGTCTGTCTTTTATTGTCTGCTTCTGTCTATCCCTCTCCGCCCTTTCTCTCTTTTTCGCCTTCTGCCTCTCTTTGTATATCTCTATCCATACTTATCTTTATTTATATTTGTTTACCTCTTCCTCTCTCTCTTTATCTCACCATACTCCCTCCCTCACACATGGAAAAAAATGTCAAGCCAGCCATAAGTTCCAGGAAAATCCCATCTTCTTTAAATAATAATAATAATAAATAATAAAGAAAAGAAAACGGAAACACTCAGATTTTGTACTCGGGAATAATGCAATATAAAGCTCACGCTCTGACATGATTACCTCCTACAAAGCAAAGGAGGTTTGGAGGTTGATGTAACGTCAGCGGAGGTTAAATATGCAGATGGGAAATTGGGGCAACAAAGATTCTTAATGGTGTTGTCAATGAGGGGAGAAAGGGAGGGGGAGGGGGCGGGGGGGGGGGTGACAGTACGGGATGAGGAGGGAAGCTGGAGAAGGAGGAGAAGAAATAAGGATGAAGAGGGAGAAAGCTGAAGTGTAGAATAAATGGAGAAAGAAAAAGAGAAAGAGTGGCAGAGAGGGACAGAGGAAGAGAGGGGGAGAGAGGGAGAGAGGGAAAGAAGGAAAAGAGGCGAGGAGAGAAGGAGAGTAGAGAAGGAGAGTAGAGTAGAGTAGAGTAGAGTAGAGTAGAGTAGAGTAGAGTAGAGTAGAGTAGAGTAGAGTAGAGTAGAGTAGAGTAGAGGAGGAGAGAAATGGAGAAAGAGAAAAAAGGAAAGAATGTGAGGGAGAGATGGAGAGAAGGAAAATAAGGAGAGATGGAAAGAAGGAAATAAGGAGAGATAGAGAGAAGGAAATAAGGAGAGATAGAGAGAAGGAAATAAGGAGAGATGGAGAGAAGGAAATAAGGAGAGATGGAGAGAAGGAAATAAGGAGAGATGGAGAGAAGGAAATAAGGAGAGATGGAGAGAAGGAAATAAGGAGAGATGGAGAGAAGGAAATAAGGAGAGACGGAGAGAAGGAAATAAGGAGAGATGGAGAGAAGGAAATAAGGAGAGATGGAGAGAAGGAAATAAGGAGAGATGGAGAGAAGGAAATAAGGAGAAATGGAGAGAAGGAGAGAGGAAGAGAGGGAGAGAAGGAGATAAGAAAAGTAAGAAAGATAAAGATAAAGAGAAGGAGATACATAAATAGAAGGAGAAAATGACTATATAAGAGGAGTAAAGGCGGGAAGAGGAAAATTGATGATGACGGATTGGTGGAGGAGAAATAGGGATTTTGTGAGGGAATCTACACAGAAAACATATTCCTTTCTTATTTGCATGTTTTATGTCCCATGACAGAATGAAAGAGTAGACGAGGGTTAGGCGTGTCTATTGTACATTGTGAATGCAAGGGCGGGAGACAGAACAAAAACCGAGTGAAAAAGATAAACATATGTATATATGTGTGTATACTTACACACACATATATACATGTGTGTGTAAGTATACATATATGCGCGGACGCGCACGCGTGCAAACATATATGTATACAATACATATATATATCTGTATATATGTGTAAATGTATGTATATGTATATGTGTATATGTGCATATATGTGTATAAATGTATATGAATATATGCATAGATATATATATATATTTTTATATATAGATGTATATATGTACATTTATATATGTATATATCGATATATTTGTACATGTATATGTATATATATATATATATATATATATGTAAATATACACATATATGAATATATTCATATACATATAAATTTATATGCATATATTCAGATATACATACACACACACACACGCACACACACACACACACGCACACACACACATACACACACACACACACACACACACACACACACATACACACACACACACACACACACACACACACACACACACACACACACACACACACACACGCGCGCGCACACACATATATTGTATGCTTGTACGTACATATATGTGTATATACACATGTATATATATATATATATGTATATATACACATATATGTATATATATGTAAATATACACATATGTATATATATATGTATATATACACATATATATATATGTATGTACATTTATATACATATATGAATGTATGTATGTATGTATGTATGTATGTATGTATGTATGTATTGTGGCCGCCGAAGAACGCCAATAATTGTCAATCGGAGTGGGGGGACATACCACTGCGTAGCTCTCGCTTAAAGTTTATTCAGTAGCGGTCAACGTGTTAATTTATACATCGATTATAAGAATGAATGCATACAGTACACAGAGCCGCTAAATAACAACACATATTAGAATATATGATAAAGAACTTTCTACAAATATTGGATACATACGCATTTCGGGAACATTCAGACTATCAGCTTAACGGTCTGATTCCAGAGTGTTATAGGCGTCTTGACGGCACGGAGGTTCCCCTCGAACTGCCCTCACACTTTAAACATACATGCTACAACGTCATGTAACATTCTGCTTCATATGTTATACATTAATTAGGTCGCGATCTCATTATCTCCCGGCATCGCTCATACGAAAAGCCGCCATCCCTTCGTATGGCACGACCCCTCGCGCAAACATGTTTTTGACAGGTCAGCTCTTATGGCTTATACGGACCACGTGTTGACCCGGTGGTACTCGCCAAGGCCTTCTCGGCGGTTGTGACACAGAAGAGGAATTTATGCCATGCAGATACACAGAGAAAAGAAGTGCAAACACCTTCAGCGCCCCAGGACGAGAAGGGCGGAGTGGCAAGGCAACCGAGGACGCCCATAGAGGATTAGTTTTCCATTCCTGAAGGATCCCCCGAGGCGCCGAAGGTGGACGTGGATCCTATCTGACGGCGGTGACGAAGGAAGGCGCTGGGGCTTAAAGACTGCTTGGGGCGGAGGAAGCGGGGAGGAGGAAAGGGGTAGTGAGGGAGGAAAGGGGTAGTGAGGGAGGAAAGGGATGGTAAGGGAGGGAGGGATGGTGAGGGAGGGATGGTGAGGGAGGAGAGGGATGGTGAGGGAGGGAGGGAGGGATGGTGAGAAAAGAGAGGGAGAGAGGGAGGGATGGTGAGTGAGGCGGAAGAGGAAGAGGATGTGGAGGAGGAAGGGGACGTTGGCTAAGAAGAGGAAAGGAGAGGAAGGAACGAAGGAAGAAGGACGTGGAAGAGAAAGTGATGTGGAAAGAGAATGAAGGAGAAGGAAGAGAATGAAGGAATGGAGAAAGAAGAAGTGTAGGAAGAAGAGGAAGAGTAGGAAGAGCAAGAGTAGAAAGAGGAAGAGGAAGAAGAACAGGAGGAGGAGGAAGAGGAAGGAAAGGAGCAAGAGGAAGAAGAAGAAGAGGAAGAAGAAGAGGAAGAAGAAGAGGAAGAAGAGGAAGAAGAAGAAGAAGAAGAAGAAGAAGAAGAAGAAGAAGAAGAAGAAGAAGAAGAAAGAGAGAAGACACATAGGAAGTTTTTTTTTTTTTTTTTTTTTTTTTTTTTTTTTTTATATAATCAACTAAAATGATGCTGAAGAAATTCTCCCACAGGAGCTTTCCTTTCGACCCCCTTGAGTCAGCAGGCTGCTCCCGTCCTTTCCGGAGCAGGTCAGCAGCAGAGGCAATAATAGTGACGACCTGTTCAAGAAATTGGAGAAATTCTAGTAGAGGAAATATATATATATATTTTTTTTCTCGAGATTTATAAACTTCTGGTAATGGGTCTTCATGTTGCTACTTTGAGATTCTTTATCCTCGTGTTTAATATCTGAAATTGATTGATATTGGGTATATGAGTGAGCTTTTTGTAGACAGGAAAGATTGAGCGGGTACTAGATTTTTTTTCTCTATTTGCTCGTGTATTTATGCATTTTCCTTAATTTTCTTTTTTCTTTTTCTTGCTTTCTTACCTTCTTTCTCTTTTTTTTGTCACCATGGCCATCATCATTATCATCGTACTCAACATATCATCAGCATTTTCGTCTACGTAACCATTCTCCTCCTAATGATCATAAAACCAAAATCATGAGCATCATAATCATAATCAGTCAGCAACCATCTTCATATTCATATTCATCACACTCATCTTCATTATCTTTACAAGTATTATTACTACCAGCACCACCATCTTATGATAAATGCCCTTTACAAAACGAAATTCACAGCAGACGAAAATGAGTACAGATGAACACCTCTTTAGTTTTTTTTTCTGCAAACGGAACTTCATGTTATCTTGCAAATTAATTTCTAGACTTGCTAAGTGGAGACAATATTGAATTTTCGTTATTACTATTTGGCATTTGCATCTGTTGAGTTATCGGTTATTGATGTGTGTGTATGTAAATAAATATATATGTATATATGTATATGTATGTGTATATATATATTTATATCTATATAATTAATATATATAAATATATATACGTATATTTATATCTATATATTATGTATATATATATATATATATATATATATATATATATATATATATATATATGCATATAGGAATTTGCGTACCATTCAGACTTACAGAATATTTATATTTTCTAACTGATATCTATTGTTATAGAATATTCTTACGGAACATAATACAAGTATCCCCGATTTCATTTTGTTCTTCCTCACATGATATGTTTTCGAAATATTCGAGCTTACGGAATATTCATACTTGCAGGATAACTATGCTAGCAGTATGTATATATTTTTATACTTCCGAAAGAAACCTAATTAGAGAATACCCATATTTCCTGAATGATCATGCAGACTATTCATGTTAACGCAATATTCATTATTGCAGAATGTTCATATGTATCTGATGTTAATTGTTAAGGAATGTCTACTTATAAAGTAATAGATCGAACAGTTTCAAGTCAAAAGAAAATGTATATATTTTAGGTTAGCTACATGCTTCTGACAAAGGAATAGAGAGAAGAGAAATATAAATCGCTTGTTTTGATAGGTGATTTTGATATTTAGTGAAGTACGTATTGGGTGTGTGATAATAAATTGATTTAGTGTTAGATCCTAACATTCCCACGAAATCAGAATTTGTCAGCGATTATATTTTTGACGAAAGATAGATCAGTAGATAGATAGACAGAGACAGACACAGACACAATGAGAATGTAATTAATGTAGATATGTTGATATAAAATCTTGCAAACACATATTTCCTTTTAACTTAATAGATCCAATGTGCGTACAGGTATCGTTATATTCCTTTGATAACTATACAGTGTTTTAAGGCGACTTGTACACAAATTTGAAGTGGATGACTGATTTTCGTTTATTCAAACGTGTCACGTATCTCATTTATTTTTCTTATGTATTACTTCCCCCTCTCTATTCCAGTTTCCCCTCAATCTTTTATTTCGCTTCCTCGCAGTATTTTTCTCTCTTCCCTCTTCCCCCTTCGCTCTCCTATCTTTGTTATTATTTCTCCACTTCTCTCCCTTCTGCTGCCTACCGCAAGCCATTCACATTCCCTTCATCCGTTTAGATTCGTCTCTCATTTCTTTTTGCAAGGAAAAGGAGGAGGAGAAAAAGAAGGAGAAGAAGGGAAAGGAAAAAGAGAAGGAGAAAGAGAAAGAGTTAGAGAAAGAGAAGGAGAAATAGAAGGAGAAATAGAAGAAGGAGGAGAAGAGAAAGAAGGTGAAGAAGAAGGAAAATGAAAATGAAAAGGAAAAGGAAAAGGAAAAGGAAAAAGAAAAGGAAAAGGAAAAGGAAAAGGAGGAGAGAGAAGAAGGAGAAAGAGAAAGAGAAGGATAAGTAGAAGGAGAAAGCGAAAGAGAAGGAGAAGGAGATGGAGAAGGAGAAGGAGAAGACGGAGAAGAAGCAAGCGAAGGCGAAGGGTAAAAAAGTAAAGCAAAGTAGGAGAAGAAAAAATGAGGAGGAGAAGGAGTAGAAGGAGGAGAAAAAGGGGGGGGGGGGAAGAGAAGGAAAAGAAGGAGGAGGAGAAGGAGTAGAAGGAGGAGAAGAAAGGGGGGGAGGGGGAAGAGAAGGAAAATAAGGAGAGGAGAAAAAGGAAGAGGAAAAGAAGGGGGCAAAAGAAGAAGAAAATAAAACATACCTCCTTCCTCCTCTACTTACCTCGCCCCCCCCCTCCCCAACAACCACCTCCCAACTCCTTTGTCCCCATTAGATTACGCCCCCACTCCCCATACATCCCCATTAAATATCCCCCCCCCCCCACCCAACCGCCTCGCCTTCCTTCCTTCTCAAAGTACTTTCCTCTTTTCTCAGTCTTTCGCTAATCACATTTGTCTTTCGCCTCTTTCTCTCACATCCCTTTCCCCCCCTCCCCCCCTTTTGATATCCTATTGAGTATTTTCTTTTATTCTCTCTCTCGGAATTTGAGAAAAATGGAAAGGATTTATTTTTTGTTTGCTTGTTTTTTTTTTTTTTGAGTCTTTCGTGATTGATCCTCACTGGCAGATATGTTGTTATAAGTATGCGATATAAATACACACATTCATGCACATACACGCACACGCACGCATGCAGGTACGCACGCACGCACGCACGCACGCACGCATGCATGCACACACACGCACACAACGCACACACACGCGCACACGCGCACACACGCGCACACACGCGAACACACGCGCACACTCGCGCACACACACGCGCACGCACGCACGCACACACACACACACACACACACACACACACACACACACACACACACGCACACGCACAAGCACACGCACACGCACACGCACACGCACACGCACACGCACACGCACACACACACATTCATATACATACCTAAACATTCACACAAACACAATATATACGCATATACACACATAATACACACAAAATCACACACAAGCAAACGCACTCGAACGCACATTCACACACAAATAAACAGACATAAACACACGCATTCACATAAGGCTTTTCTGTAGCATTTCCGAAACCCTTAGCACTTCGAAACCCTTTGATACATGTTTGCCCTTTACGCGGACATTATTGGAACCTGTCTGGAACATCTTTTCGGTTTGTTAGAGGTTTGGGGAGGCCACAAAATGAAAGGCAGGGAGGCTCTTACACTTCACCAAACTTACGATGGCAGAACAGGTAAAAATTTTGAGGCGTAGGAACGAACGAGAAGGAAAATGACTCGGCATCTCGTCTGCCTCCTTCTCATCCGGGTCTTTTTATATTTCCTTTTTTTCTTTTTTTTTTTTTTTTTTGTTTTACTGTTCATGTATTAGAGGCAAATGCGTTATTCAAGATCACAATTAGCAGACTCTAATAGCAAAGGAGGGCGAATGCAGAACGCATGTAAATGTAATATGAAAAAGAATATTAAAAAAAAAAAAAAATCGGTATATCGGTTATTAATGATAGCCCGGAAGGCATTACCGAGTCTAAAATGATCCATGATATCCCGAAGGTAGATAATCCCCTCCCCCCCCACTCCCCATACCCTCCCTGCTCCCTCCTCTTCCCCCAATCACTCCTCTCCCTCCCTCTTCCTCCTCCCATCTCTGCCCCCACACATCCTGCCTCTCCTCCACCTCCTCCCTCCCCCTTCCTCCTCCCATCTCTGCCCCCCACACACACTCCCTCTCCTCCACCTCCTCCCTCCTCCTTCCTCCTCCCATCTCCTCCACCCACTTCCTCCCCCCCCCTTTCCCCTCCCTCCCGGCCCCCACCTCATTAACCTTTCCAGCCCCTGGATATCGCCTTTAATTGACCCTGTTTACGCATCATTACCTCTTCGGCAGCTAATCTAAGGTATAAGAGCAAAGGTATGTGAGAGTTTATGTGCATAAATGTTTGTGTGTTTTGTTCGAGTGTTTGAGTGTGTGCGTGTTTACGTGTACGTGTACGTGTACGTGTTCCTATCTATATACGTTTAAAAATATATAAAAAATACTCAACCATCCGTGTATCTCCATATACGTACATGTGTACACATCTCAATAAAGGAATTCGGTAAGACATCAATCTTTCAGTGTGCGTACGTACATGAGAGGACAGAAGAGAGGAAACGGAATAATAAACACGTAGCACTTCTCACCTCGACGAGAACGAGAGGAATTTTGAATACGAATAAAATTCTCGTGGGACTATAAATATAAGGCCTTCTCCCTCTCCCTCCATCCCTCTCTTTTGCGTTGTCTGTTTATCATCCTCTTCTGCTTTTTGTTTATTTATCCCACTTTTCTCTCTCCTC
>NC_061857.1:7419021-7424021 GCF_019202785.1 Penaeus chinensis
GTAGATAAAAAACGTTTATATATCTGGAGACTATTATGTCATCTAATTTATTTTGAAAAATGGGTCAGTCTGTCCCTTTTATTACATGGTGTCACAATGATTAGAAAACAATACAATAAAAAAACAATGGTTCAATATTTGTCTAAATTTCAGCTTCTCGGCAGCAGGAAACTGTTGCCAGCCACGCAAATTAGTCTGGTCATGAGGCAAGAGTATGAGCCGGCGGTGTTGGGTTTCACTCTTTAATATCACGAAAAAGATATACTGTTTTGCCATTTTTGGGGGGCAATTTTATAAGTTTATACATATGTACATGCATATATAGATATGTGTATATATATCTCATCTACCCACCCACCCACTCAGACACCTATCCACCCATCCACCACTCCACCCACATCAAACCCATACGCACACACGCACTCCAGCACACAGTTGTCAACTCGCACACTGAAAGTCCTCCTCAAAAGCGGCGTCTAAACTTTGTCAATATCGCAACTTCTACAGAGTATGTTATTGGCTCCTCCATCACCTTTTCACACACGAACGAGCCCTTGGTTTGGAAAAGAAGTGAGCGAGAGATATGAGAGTGACATGAAAAAGAGATGAGGATGGTGCGGACGTGACGTGAAGGCTAGACAGGTATTAGTATGGGTATTAGAACACGAAAGAGATGGAGATGGAGATGAGGATGAAGAAAGAGGAGGCGAAGGAAAGGATGAAGGGGGGAGATGGAAGAGAAGGTGGAGGAAGAGAAGATGGAGTAGAGAAAGAAGAGGAGGAGGGGGGGAGGATGAGGAGTTGGAAGAGAAAGAGGAGGGGGTGGAGGAGGAGAAGGAAGTGTGGTAGGGGCAGCTGAAAATAATTAAAAGAAGGACCATAAAAGAATAACTAATAATAGTAACAATAATGATAATGATAACAATAGTGATAGTGATAATGTCATTATATACTGTATATACACCAATGGCTCTCTTCATACAAATAACAGCGCGTTTGAGCTAATTACTGGCGCAGCAACATGGTAAGCGTGTGTGTACAGCACAGGCACTGAGGTGGCACGGGGGACAGGGCCAGTGCCACGACTCGACACTCCGAGAGTTAATGAGGGATGGAGTGCCATGGAGTTAGGGTGGGGTGGGGGTGAGGGGGCAGGGTGAGGGGGCGGGGTGAATGAAAATGCGTATTTACTTTTTAGTGAAAAGAATTACTCCATTTTGGGGGGTTGGCGAACACCTG
Organism: Penaeus chinensis; assembly: GCF_019202785.1. NCBI lineage: Eukaryota > Metazoa > Arthropoda > Malacostraca > Decapoda > Penaeidae > Penaeus > Penaeus chinensis. The sequence continues at coordinate 7,420,261 of NC_061857.1, forward strand.
CGTACCTTCATGGTTTTCTTGGGTCGTTCGTTCTTGCTTTTACCCTCTCTGTTTCCTCTTCCCTTCTCCTTCCTCTTCCTCTTTCTCTTCTTCCCCTTTTTCGCCTTCCCCTCCCTCTTCCTATTTACTTTCCACTATCTATTCCCCTTCCTTTTCCCTTTCTTTATGCTTCCTCTTCCCCTTCCATTCCCTCTCCCTTCTTACCTTTCCTTCCTCTGTCCCTTCCCCTTTCCGCTTTCTTTTCCTCTCCCTTCTCCCTTTCCTCCCTTTTCTGTTCCCCTACCCCCTCTCCCCTTCCCTTCCCTCTCCCTTCTCACCTTTCCTTCCTCTGTCCCTTCCCCTTTCCGCTTTCTTTTCCTCTCCCTTCTCCCCTTCCCCCCTTATCTGTTCCCCTCCCTCCTCTCCTTCACTTCTCACTCCCTTCTCACCTTCCCCTCTCTCTTTCTCTTCCCTTTCCGTTTCCTTTTCCCCCTCCTCCGTTTCCAAGTTTTTAAAAGCCAGACAAGTCTCTGGAAAATGAGTCACTCACTGCACCCCTTCCCGCCCCCCCCCTTCATTTTCAAGCACAGGGATGTCTTTTTCCCTTAATTTCCATTTTTTTATTCTCTTTCTCTCGGTTTCATTTTTAAAGCTCCCACTTGGCCCTGTCGCTGTGTTCTAAGTGCAGATGATTTTATGTTTCGCGCAGTCTGTTTCTCTCTCTATTTGGTTTTGTTTTCTCTCTATTTTTATCTCCTCTACCCTTTCTCTCTTTGTGTATATAGATCCAACTATCTGTTTATCTTCCCTTTCCCCCTTTTTTTTATCTCTTTTTCACACATTCCCAAATTCTCTCTCTCTACCTTCCTCTCCTCCTTCCTCACCGTCTCTTTTCCACCGCTTTCTCTTCTCTTTTCTTCCCCATCTCTTTCCTCTCTCCCTACCGCCCCTTCTCACCTCTCTTGCTAATATCCTTTCTTTTTGTCTTTCCCTCTACTTCTGTTTCTCTCTCTTTTTCTCCCTCTCGCTCTCACACCCAATAAGCTCCATCTTCTCCCAACTCCCTCACTTCACCTCCTTCACCCAGCTCATCTCATCTCCCTTCCTCCTTTCACCACACCATACCTCCCTGTCTCTCCTCACCTTCACCTCCCTCTTTACCCTCACTGCACCTTCCCTTCCCTTTCTCCCCTTACTCCTCTCCCTTCCCATCTCCATGTCTCCACTTCTCTCCACTCCCCTCTCTCTCACCTCACCTCTCCTTCCCTCCATTTCCCCTCGTTCACTTGTCCTTCCCCTCCCTTCTCTTCTCTACCCTCACCTCTCTCTCTTACCTTCCTTCCCCTCCCTCCCCTCTCTCTCTCCCTCTACTTTATGGTCCCAATTCATCGTGTCTTATCTACTCGAACAGCGAACACATTAGTGACACGAAACAGCTGTCGCATCCGTTGGTGGCTTCCCCTGGGCAACGCAATGGCTTCTGAAATGACTTCCTCCTGGGTTGCAAAGCGATCGAGACTGGTTGGGCTTTTGGTACATTAATTTCCTGTTTTCTCTTGTTTCTTCGTCTTTTTTTTCTTCTGGGGGTGGTGTAAGGGGGAGGGGTGGGGGTGAGTAGAGTAGGGTGCTGGGTTCGTTTATGTTTTGCGTTTGTCTTGAACGTCTTCTATGTTTGTGTTCCCTTTTGTCATTTCATTCTCTGGTCTTATTTTGTGTCTCCTCTCTCTCTCTCTCTCTCTCTCTCTCTCTCTCTCTCTCTCTCTCTCTCTCTCTCTCTCCCCCCTTCTCCTGTGTTACAACGTTTATAACCTGTTGTGTTTGTCAGTTCGTGTCACCTGCTTATTTCTTTTCACTTAATTAATCTCTCTAATCAACTTTTATTTTTTAAATATTTTTTCCTCACATGAATCAAGGGGAAATAATTATATTTTGTGTGTTTAGTATTACATTACATTTTCTGACAGTTCTTTTAATTTTCTCACTCGCAAAATATTATAGATTTGAATTATCACTGTATGTATTATTTTTTTTACCTCTCTCTCTCTCTCTCTCTCTCTCTCGCTCTCTCTCTCTCTCTCTTTCTTTCCCATTTCCCTCCTATCTCTCTTTCTAACTTCCTCTCTCTCTCTTTCTAACTTCCTCTCTCTCTCTTTCTAACTTCCTCTCTCTCTCTCTCTTTCATACAGACCTATATTAAATCTCATTTTCACATCCGCACTTATAAAAAAAAAAAAAAAAAAAAAAATCAGAATTAACACAGAGGTTCTTCACTTAGGGGGACACATTGAAACCTTTTAGCTTAATAATAAGTAAATTGATATATAGTTCCTAATTCGAAAATACGTATTCTTTCAACTCAAATACTGTTTTTTGAAATACTGAAATGTATTCATTCATAGCATCCTTACAATATTTTAGGAAATTACCCTGAAAGAATTATATATATTTCCCCTTGATGTGTGATGTATCGTATTTTTGGTAATTTGTTTTCCAAAAACTTCCCAAGACCCAATATTATAACTAAGCAAGCAAGCAGGCAACCAACCGCCCACCCACCCAACCGCTCACCCACCCACCCAACCGCTCACCCACCCAACCGCCCACATCAAGCTGCATATAACCAGGTAGCTCCACTTCCATTCAGGATGTTGAACCCAAAGTGAAACTTTTTCCGAAGACTATTCTCGTGGCTCGTTATGTTAAAGTACTCTTCGTTATCATAAATAATAAAGGGGAATTTTGGTGGTCATTATAACAATAACGAAGAAATTACATAAATAATTATGTATCTAGCTACATCTGATATCCTACGGTGCTTTGTCATTGGCTAAACGTGATGACGTTATCAACTCCGCCTCTTTTGTGACCTGGTCAATCTATGTGATATTCTATGTTAAGTGTTTGTTTTTTTCGGTGTATTTTCTTTGGAAATGGCTCAATAAAAACAATGCAAAAATAAATAATAGAATAAGAGAAAAAAAGAAAGAAACCAAATAGGGGAAAAAAAAAACATTAACAAAATTTGCAACGAATAAAGGCCAAGAGGCGGGGCATAGATCGGAAGTTGCCAACTAGGATTTCCCTCAAGACGGAGTGGGGCTACCTTTTATCAGAGTACCTCGGCCCACCTACGAGTATTTCCCCCAACCACCCACCTACTCCCACAACTGCCCACCCACCCACCAAAGCAACCAATCAACCAATCAACCAATCAGTCATTCCATTAAGTCCGCTTACACAACCTCATCAACGAAACAAGATAGAAACACTCGGCCGATTCCAACGCTCAGTATGTTACTGATGGGATTGGCACACAGAACAATCATTTCATCACTGGGATCAAGGCCAGAGGTGATTCATAGAAGTAGATGAAGAAGCGACGGGGGAGAGGGAGGAGGAGAAAGAAAAGGGGAATGAAGAAGAGGTGGAAGAATTATTATCAGAAAATGAAGGAGCAAAGTAGCAAAGTATTGGTTGTATTGTTATCATCACTGTAATATGATTTGTACTACTGCTGCTATTATCATTTATTATTATTATTATTATTATTATTATTATTATTATTATTATTATTATTTATTGTCATTATTATCCTCGTTATCATTATCATCATTATCAACCGTAATAGTAGTGATGGTAATAACGATTTTATTATTATTATGATGAACACCCTAATTATCATTATTACTGCAGTTAGTGTTATCACCATTATCATTATCATCGGTATTATCATGATCATCATCACCATCACCATTATTATAACTATAATATTAGTATGATTA
>NC_061857.1:7429021-7436521 GCF_019202785.1 Penaeus chinensis
TTAATGCCAGTCAATCAATATAAAACTCTCCCACCACACCAGCTACGGGTTTCCGAAACGTGATTATTAATAAAAGTGCAGTTTCGGGCACCCTAATCACCAAGGGATGTGCTGTTAAATCTCCTTTCTCTCTTCCAGGTACGTGACAAGAGCGGCGTCGAGTCCCAGGAAGGTTCTCCAAGGTCTTTCGCGATGAGGGAGTAACAAATCTCTGCTTCTGTTTGACCGTATTCTTCCAAGAACACGGTCGCATAGATACAATAGATACGTACGTACGTAATACATACACATACAGACATTCATATACAGCTATATGTATACATATATGTATGTATGTATGTAGACAAACACACTCTCACACTCACACACACACACACACACACACACACACACACACACACACACACACACACACACACACACACACACACACACACAAGTGTCGGTGCGGTATGTATTTATATACATATGTATGCATACATATTCTTATATATGCATATACATGTGTGTATATATATGTATATATTGTACATAAATATATATATATATATAGACATATATATTTACATATATGTGAATATGTATGATTATATATGTATATATGTGTATGTGTATGTTTGTGTGTGTGTCTGTGTGTGTCTGTGTGTCTTTTCGTGTGTATGATGTGACACTCACTCAGATCCAAAACATATTACGGACGGAATTGTACAGCGTTTCGAGTGGGCAACAATATTGCTTTCGTAAGAGCCTGGGCACTCGTGATGCTCTTCTGGGTAGGCCCAATACGCTTATGAAATCCCTTCGCTCGATCGGACCCATTGCCCATGCCAGCCGCAGAAACTCGTGTTTTAAAGTTTAGACAGGCGGTATCTGGAGAGTCCTTATAAGGAAAGTATACACATGCTCGTATATGGTCCAGTGGTTTATGTACTGACTCCGATCTCTGGGGTCTTGGGTTCAAATCCCCTCCGCGGCGGTTGCAAACAATGCTTGCGTTCTGACTGCTTGCTCAATATTACTGCGAGGAAATGACATATCGACTAGAGATGTCAAATACAAGTGTGAAGTCACCGCCTAGGATATATTGACATATATGCTTATGTATGTATATATGTATGTATATGCATATATATATATATATATATATATGTATAAATACATGTATATATTGGCATGTATGTGTATATATGTATATGTATATATGTATATGCAAATGTATGAATATATGTATATATGTACATATATGTATATGTATGTATATATATGTATATGCAAGGATTTACATATATTGGGTAAATCAAACTAGAATACGGTAGTGCGTGAGTCTATCGTAAATGTGATGGTGGGTTAAGAACCACCAACAATAATTACCTAACCAACTACTCCCCTGGGGAAGGATCAAGGGTCAGCCACCCCAGTATAGAGAACCAGTTAACTACATGATGTCAACGTGGCGCCAAGTAGTTCTCCAAACACCGCACCGAATATGAATACGACAGATGCAGAAAATGTCTGGCGGAAGTTTAGTCATACTGAACAAACGGCAGAGATAGCATTCCTAGTTAGATGGAACTGCTATCAGAGAAAAAACTTGGGGCCTTGACTTTGCTTATTTTATGGCTCCAGACTACGTCCCAGATATTGGGATGCCACGGCTGATCAGCCCAATGATCATTCCGTTTCATGGATGAATGAATGAATGTATATATATATTCACATTCGTATATTTGTGTGTATATATGTGTATAAATATATATATATAATATACATATACACACACATATATACATATATATACATATAAATACACATATACACATATACACATATATACACACATATATACATATAAATACACATATATACACATATATGTATATATATATGTATATGTATATATGTATATATATATGTATATATGTATATATGTATATACACACACGCATACATGTAGACATATATATACACATACACACATATACTTACATATATGTGTGTATATACACACAGATATATATGTATGGGTGTATACACATACATATGTATGTATATATATATATATGTGTATGTGTATATATGTATATATGTATGTGTATTTGTATATATGCATATATGTATATGTGCATATATATGTATATATGTATGTATGTATATGTATGTATATATATGTGTATGTATATATATATATGTATTTATGTATATATATGTATATATATGTATATACGTATAGATATACATGTTTAGATATATATGAATATATACATATATATATATATATATATATATATATATATCCATGTTTGTACATGTACATGCATTTCCCTCTCGCGTGTGTGGCTCAGCGTGTATCTGAGTCCGAGTGAGCAAGAGAACGGAATGAGACAGACAGAGAGAGAAAGGAAGAGAAAGAGGCGGGAAAAGAGAGAGAACTTTCGTCGCTCCAGGCTGTAATTAGTAGGCGTCATTGGAAGTTCTAAAACTTGTCAAAGAGCGAGTATTCAACCTCTGGGAAGGAAGGTGGAGGGGACCTGACACCTTTCCATAATTAACGGTTGTAAGTCACGTCTGCTGAGGTGGTTGGTGAACGTCGTACGCACGCATACGCACGCGGCGCGCGCGCACACACACACACAAACACATTTCTGTTTTTCTTTCACTCTTTATTCCTTTATTTTTGCATCTCTTTATATTTGTCTTGCTCCTCCCCCGCTCTCTCTCCTTTACGTATCTTTTCCCCTTCTTCCTTCTCCACTTCCTCCCTTCCCCATTCCCTCTCACACCCTTCTTCATTAATTCCCTCATCCTCTTTCATTCCTCCCTTCCATTCCACCTTTTTCTTGTTCTCTTTCTCCCTTTTTCTATCTGTTCTATCCGTTTTTCCTTCCACTTCCCTTTTTCACCCCCCCTAGTCTCCTCTTTCATTCCCTTTCTTCACTCTTCCATTTCCTCTTTCATTACTCCCACCATCCCTGTTCCATTCCAATTATCCCTTGTTCTCTTCCCCCTCTTTATTTACCCCCTCCTCTTTTTCCCCTCTTCTCTCTCCTTCCTCTTTCATTCCCTCTCTCTCTGGTCTCTGGATCCGATCTTCAAAGCTGCCAAGCTTACTGTCAGACAAGGGAAGCTTTTCGATGATTCCAACTCCCCAAGAGGCTGGCAGCTCCAAGCTTCTTTCTCCCCCTCCCTCTCTCATCTCCACGTATTTCCTTCTTTTTTATCTATTTATGACATCGATTCTTCATTTCCCCGAGTCCCCGGGAGCGATGCTTTACCCACTCTATTTCATCGCTTTTTTTTCTTTCATTCATTCTGTTATGCAAGGATTGTTTAATGTTTTGTGTGTGTAAGCCCGTGTTGGTAATGTTAAAAGGTTTGGGTGTCGTGGAACATTTTATCTCTTTAGGTATTAACATCTCGTTTCGTGTAGGAGCTTGCTGATTAGGTTCAGTGCAGGTACCTTGGGCATCTCTCTCTCTCTCTCTCTCTCACACACACACACACACACACACACACACACACACACACACACACACACACACACACACACACACACACACACAGAAATCATTCGCCCGCGCATGAGTATTTTTTCCAAGTGTTGGGATGTTAGTTGGTTATTCACAAATTTCACAAATAATGATAATAATGATAACAACGACAACGACAACCATAATGATAATCATAATAATGATAACAGTTATAACAATAACAGTCTTAAATTTCATACAAAAATCTTAAATTTCCAATCTTGTCAATTTCGTATTTCCCTTCTGTACGAAAACCATATTAAATAAATCACAATGGAGGGTACAGAAGTTCTGTCTGAATCGGATATCTAATGATAAAACAATAATACATATTCCGTTCTCTGCAATAAGCCTAAACAATAACTTACCTCGACTCCAACATTATTAAACCAGTGAGGCATCCGCGAAACAGCTGATTAGAAGGCCAGTGCAGTTACCACAGAAAAAAAAAAAAATGTTCAGACAATGCTCAGTATATTACAGCTCGTCCAGAAAAGACTAATGCATGACGCAAATACAGTACGTGAATATAGTTGTCCTTAATGTGCCGAAATTGACCCAAAGTAGTGACACGTTTTAAGTCCGTGGCATATTTAGACTTGATTAAAAGACTATAGTGAAAAATATAATTAAGGAGTCTATAGGCATTGCCGAAAAAAATGTACAAACAGAAAAGGAAAATGACTAGGCCCATAGAATAAATAAATGAATGGGAATAGATATAAACATTGATAAATATATGAATAGATAGGAACAAATAAATAATTGAGTTTATAAAGAGATAGGAGCAAACTAAAAGATAAACAAGAATACATACATAAGGAGAAACAGAATTCATTTCTAAAATTACCGGCTTTGTTAAGGAAAATAGCTGTTCACGCTGCAGTCTCTCGGCACTTTTCAATGTGTCAGCATAACAGATGTGATGAAATGTTAAAATCATCTTGCATGAAAAGAGAGAAAAAATGCACGCGAGGAACATAATAGTAATTCAACTTATTTATATGTATATGCACATCTGTGTGAAGTTAATTCGGACTTTTTAATATTTCTAATACACACAAACACACTACACTTATCACAACACAGCACACAACACACCACACACAACCACACTACACTTTACCACGCAAGTATATACACATCTCCTTTCCAGTATTCTCTCTTTCCCCTGTTTCTCTCCGTTTCATCGTTTATGGCGCTTCCAGTCCCATCCCATCCGCATTATGACTAAAGTGAAACGTAGGGAGAGAGGGAGGAGAGAGATAATAGTCAACGCCGAATATGCGGTGGAAAGGGAGGATGCATAACGGAGACCGAAGGGGAAAAGACGGAGAGGCGGAGAGAGAGACAGAGAGAGAGACGGAGAGAGGAAGAGAGACGGAGAGTGGGAGAGAGACGGAGAGTGGGAGAGAGACGGAGAGTGGGAGAGAGACGGAGAGTGGGAGAGAGACGGAGAGTGGGAGAGAGACGGAGAGTGGGAGAGAGACGGAGAGTGGGAGAGAGACGGAGAGTGGGAGAGAGACGGAGAGTGGGAGAGAGACGGAGAGTGGGAGAGAGACGGAGAGTGGGAGAGAGACGGAGAGTGGGAGAGAGACGGAGAGTGGGAGAGAGACGGAGAGTGGGAGAGAGACGGAGAGTGGGAGAGAGACGGAGAGTGGGAGAGAGACGGAGAGTGGGAGAGAGACGGAGAGTGGGAGAGAGACGGAGAGTGGGAGAGAGACGGAGAGTGGAGAGAGACGGAGAGTGGGAGAGAGACGGAGGGAGGGAGAGAGACGAAGAGAGGGAGAGGGACGGAGGCAGGGAGAGGATGACGACTACAGAAAAAGAAACAAACTTAAAGATACTCTAAGAGATACCTTGATAGCGCCAGAAAGCAAGAAATTTTCCGAAATGATTTTCTAGCAAGAACTTCAAAGGAGTGGTGGGAAGGCGGCCCTTGTAGAATGGAGAGGAAATGTTAAAGTTATATGTTCTGGAAACCTGCGATTGACAAGACCGTCGGGATGAAAGAATTAATTTTGAAATACGACACGTGTTCTTATCAGCAGAGATCAACGATGCGGCAAATAGACGCATTTGGCACCGGGGACGAGATAATGGAACGGAGATAGACGGCGGATATATAACAGAGAAGGCGGAGGATGTGGGAAGCGAGGAGACTATTGGCTGGAGAAAAGCCGCTGTTCAAGATGAAGTTAGGCAGCAGATTTATTAAGGAGGATTCCACTAGTCTGCGGGCGTGGACTTCAGCGGAAGGAAAGACAATTCTCGCCGCTGACCAGTCCTTCTAATGGCCCGTGTCCCACTGATGACAAAAGAAGGTGTTGTTGTTGTGTCCCCTGGATACAGCGTACTTATGTTGAGACAGACACTTAGTGAGACTGGCGCCCGTCTCGCCGAAGTATTGCTTATCACAAGAGGCACAAGGAACATCTTTGAGGTAGAGGGAGGACTGGTGTGAAACAATAGATCTCAATGTAGGGCAAGCTGAGGACGGACAGGTTAGGAGTCTCTTTAGGAGAGAAGTCGTGGGAGAAGGTACGCCGTGCCCTGGATAAGGCGACGTCGAGAACATGACGAGGGTAGCCCAGCTTCGAGAACTAACGATGCAGGAAAACGATCTCTCCATCCAGGTACTGGTGGTCACAGATGCGGAGGGCGCGAAGGAACAACGAGGTGGCAACACCTCTCTTTACATGTAGCGGATGGTATGAAAAGAAGTGTATGTCCATAACAGTATGCATAGGCTTCCTGTATATGGAGGAGAAGTGGTCAGCAGAGCGATGAACTAGGGTGTCCAAGAAGGGGAGCTTGTCAACTTCCCATTCCACCTTGAAACGGATGGAAGGAGAGAGAGAGTCCAGCTGTGTCTCTACCTCTGGTAGAAATTCGTCTCCGGAAAACAGGCTGCTATCTTTTTCATCCGACGGTGGAAAGTAGCAGCAATGCGTTCACGGGGGTCGCTGGTCAGGTTACGTAGGTAGAAGCGTCATCCAACAGGTCCCGGGCCTTCTTTTGCAGGTAGGAGGCACGGTCGAGGACCACTACCGAGTTGCCCTTGTTAGAAAGCTGGCGAAGCATGTGTGCATGCATTCAAGCACACACATCGCCCGCGACGGTCATGAGCAGCTACCCCAGTATATAGACCCAGTCAACTACATGATGTCAACAAGATGCCAAGTAGTTCGTTAAACACCACATCGGAGATGGCACGAATGTTAATGAATATATCTATCCATCTATCTATCTATCTATCTATCTATCTATGTATATTTATATGTATATGTATATGTATATGTATAAGTATATATATATATATATATGTATATGTATATGTATGTATGTATTTATAAAACACACACACACTGAAAAGGTATAGAGGCGCAACTACATTGTACTTTTTCCCCAGCTTCCAGGTAAAACACAAAAATCGAGATGCTTATGTCTTAATAAAAATACGACGCAGTGGACCACGAAATCTTTACGCTTGGGGATTCGAGAACAGAAACTCATAAGTACTTTTATTCCTCAGTAACAGTGCGGAAGGGACTATAATAATAACAAAGTCTTATACGTAACCTACTATATATAAAATGAATATGTATTTTTGTATCTATAGACTGTAGATCTACAGGATATTACAAATGGAAATAGTTCGCTGAACAAAGAAATGGTGGAGTTTATTTATATGCTGTATGTAATAGTAAGATAATTGCCTCATTAAACAAATAAATATGTAGATGAAGAGCTTATAAATAATGATGCTTTATTGAATAGAAAAATAATTGGGTGAAGAATGTATAAATGAGCCGCATCATATAGCAATAAAAATGCTTCATAAGACAGTTTTTAACTCTGCTTCACAGCCTGGAACTGCCGGCAAGAGTATTTATGAATTTCTTTTCTCGGGAAACGAGAGAAATTTCGCGCCCCGTTGCTCCATTTTAAAAATGTTATGTTTATTTTATTA
>NC_061857.1:7446521-7459021 GCF_019202785.1 Penaeus chinensis
GTCAACGACTAAGACCTCAGACACAGCAACGACCAGGGAAGCGAGAACGACAGGTGACACCTTATCCCCAAAACTATGTAGCTTCTCTTTTCTTTTTTCCATATCTTATTTTGACATCCCTTCAGCTGGCGTTACGTTGGAAATTTTGTCTGAGGGCCAGGATCCCCCTGAGGTTGTAATGTTATAATATTTCGTACGGCGGCGTCATTACGAATGCAAACGATTTTTCTTTTTTTTATATTGCACTTTACTGTGCGACGAACAACAGAGGAAGGAACAATGGCTTGGTCTAACTTTCCAATGACCAACTATTGCTATTATAACAACGGAAGCAACAGCAAACAGAAACAGCAACAGCAACAGCAACAACAATAACAATAACAATAACAATAACAATAACAATAACAATAACAATAGCATGAGCATGAGCATGAGCATGAGCATGAGCATTAGCATTAGCATTAGCATTAGCATTAGCATTAGCATTAGCATCAGCATTAGCATTAGCATTAGCATTAGCATTAGCATCAGCATTAGTATCAGCATCAGCAGCAAAAACAAAAAAAAAAACGCGTTCCGGTAATAAAATAGATAAGAAGTAAAATAGCAAGAAATAAGGGATTACAGATAAGTTGATAAAAAAAAAAAAAAAAAAAAAAAAAAAAAAAAAAAAAAAAAAAAAAAACGGACAGAAGGCATATGAAACGAAAAGCAAACAAAAGAAAAAAAGGATCGGGAAAAGGCTTCATGCAGCCAGCGTCCGCATCGGATTGAGGCCGCTGTGTGAATGCTTTTTATTATACGGAAAAAAAAAAGCGCTCGAGTTTTAAACTCTTTAACAAATTGAATGAACGATTTTTATTTATTCTTTGGCACATATTGCCTTAAGTTCACAGATTTTCGGTCAAATACGCACGTATATGGGAATATGTGCCACACACGTTAAAATCAAATAATCACATTTATTTATATAGACATGTGTCTGTGAATACGTGTATTTTTATTTGCATATGTATGTTTGCATGTATGTACATATATATGATGTATTCAAGTATGTATATATGATGTATGTATGTATGATGTAAGCATGTATATGCGTATGTGCTTGTATATGGATGTAATGTCTATACGTTAAATATATGTATGTCTGTAAATATGTAAATGTGAAGATATAAACACTACTTTTGAAATAGACTTTTATATCATGTTTAATTTCCATTCCTTTGATTGATTACGACAAACGGAAGTACACGAAAGTTTTTAATTCGGATTTGCATATGCCAAGCTTATGTTAATTGAGTTGCAGAGACCATAATGTCTTTAGTGAAAGCCTGACGTTGATTGGGCGTTGATTGGGCGAGAGAGTAAGTGCCGCAGATAGACGCAGAGGCTTTTAGGTAGATAGGAAAAAAAATGAAAAAAGAAAGAGAAAAAGAGAAAGTGAAAGATAAAAAAAAGAGATAAGAGAGATAGATAGTGAGAGAAACAAAGAGAAAGAGAAAGAGGAAGAAGAGAGACGGAGACACGGAGAGATAGACAGAGGGAAAGAGGGAAAGAAATTGGTAACTAGAATATATATATATATAATATATATATATATATATATCAGCATCAATGATATAGCCACCCTCATCGAAGACACCAAAATTTGCTAAGCTATCAACAGTTCACACCAAATAGGTCATTCTCAGATCCACATCCGACGATGACTTTAAATGGAATAAGGCACTGAACAAGGGCATTAATAATCTGCCATAACCTTCGACATTACACATACCGCCAAACTGACCCATCACACCTAAGGTCATCTGTTCAGCCTTCTTACAAAGTACTTCCACGAAAGGACGTCTTCGTGTAGTGATAAAAGGACATTCCTCGTGTAAATATCTAATGAATACCAGTGTACAAAAAAGGAAGTTTGTTAGGAAGAAGGTGGAAGAGAAGAAGGAAGAGAAGAAGACAAAGACGGAGATGGAGACGGAGAAGGAAGATGGGAAGAAGAGGTGGAAAAGGAAAAGGAGAAAGATAAAGAGAAAGAGAAGAAAAACGAGAAGAAGAAAGAGAAGGAGAAGAATAAAGCGAAAAAGGCGAAAGACAATTATAGATAATGACGCACGCTAGTCACACCCTAAATACAATATTAACTTCGGGCTGTCTCTGGCAAGCCTCTCACGCACCTGATAAGACGGAGTTTACACATCTTATCGATAGCAGTCTTTACGTGACGACATCCCGGATGTACAGCTTGGGAACAATAAGCTCAGTCATCAGAAGAAAACTGAGATGGTTGGTGTTGGCATCAATATAAACCTGACTTACAAAGGGCGCGTCTATAATACTGCGGCAAAGCTACGTAGACACCAAATAACGTGTTAAGACCGCTGAATCTGTTGGATAGAATACAAGACAGTAGACAATAGGTAATGCTTGGGAAACCACAGACACTGGAGCAAACCGCAACGATGCAATCCTTTCAACAACCTTGGGGTATTTCTACATTGTATGTGATATATTAAATACACAAGATCAGGGTACAGCCATGGGGGAAAAAACAGCCCATCAACCAAAAGAATTGCTTCAGAAATATCCTCCATAATGCCATGATTCTTTTGTGTGTATTGGAAATAGATTTTGTTTGGCAAGTGTAGGGTATATTAGAATTATTATATATGTGTTTCTTAATGCATATATCATACTTAATGTATGCTATATATACAATGTTTAGTCTTTGAGATTTAAGAAGTATTGCTTTATCCAGTTCGATTGCCAAAGACAAGATATACCTAATAATAAACAGTTAAGTTTAAAAGATACTTATATAGGTAAATAGTGAGTGAGTGAGAGGCTGAGTGAGAGTGCCAGTGATAGAGATGGAAAGATGGAGAAAGAGAAAGGGGCAGACAGATGGCTAGATAGATTGGTATATATAATGATAGATATACAGAAAGAGAGGAAGAGAAGAGAGAAAGGGAGAGAGATAGAGAGAGAGAGAGGCGAATAAAAGAAAGAGAAAAATGGAAAGACGGAAAGAGAGAAAGAGAAATAAATAGAGTAAAACGTGCAAAGGAGAGAACAGCCAGCCGCCGAACTAATAATATCAGACAGGTTTCTCATTTGAATAGCCATTTATCTCTCCCTCGCATCCATTTCCTAAATCCAATACTTGAAGTGAACTCATCTTGAACTAACGTGATGGATCCTTCTCCTTTCTCTTATCATCTGCAACTTGTTTTAGTCTTGAATCTACTTTGAAAAGCCTACCGAATAAATCTTTAGAAACGAGAAACTATTCAGAAAGTTGTAAATAATTCATGTGTCAACATTTCCCCTTTTATTTTCCCTCATCTTTTCATCTTTTGACTTTCTTCATATTTCTCTCCTTTTATAGGAAAAAGGCGAAATAATCAACTTCTCAAGGCAAGATACTTGCGTGACGCGTTTCATTATTATGGTTATCTTTTTCATTAGAATTATACGTAATTCTGGCGAATTATCTTTACTTATACCCTTTTCCCATATGTTTGTCACGGTGAACTCTGGCAGTGCTTTTACTTTCCAAATCTCCCAATATTTTTTTTTTAAAATATTGCCAACCTCTTTGGGTAAGCATGTCTAAGGTGCCGATATCGTGCTTGAATAAAGGGGAGGGTTGAAGACAGATAAGTATCCAGCATTAGAAAAAAACGAATCTTGCCAGACTAATAATTATGGATATTAGAACGGAGAGGAAACAAGTGAACTGCATCAACGATCATATTTAGCAAGAATTAAGCTCGGAGACAAAGAAGAAAAGGAAGAGCAGGAAGAGGGAGAGTAGAATGAAAAAGAAGACAATGAGTGAAAGGAGATGGTGGAGCAGGGGGAAGAGAAAGAAGAAAGAAGAAAGAAAGAAGAAAGAAGAAAGAAGACGAAGACAAAAGATGTACGACGCAGAAGAAAAATAATAATGGGTGGAGTAGGAGTAGGAGAAAGAAAAAGGAGGTCTGTTTTGTGCTGTAATTTAACACGTATTAGCCAGTCACCCAACAACAGCAGGGGAGAGATAGTAGTCAAAGACATATGTGAACACGCGAAATGCTCCCCGTGTGCCTAGTGATACATGAACACTCCGCGTCAGAGTGCCCGTCGGTAAATAAGTCAGTGGTGACAGGAACCTCTCTCTTTACCTTCTTGTTCTCTGTGTTCCTTTTGCTTTATTTAGTTCTTGATTACTCCCTCTTCCTCTCCTTCTTATTCTTTTTCCTTCCATCACTCATTCTCTCTGTCTTTCTCTTTCTCATTAAAATTATCTTTCCTTTATGCCTTTCCCTATTACTTTCTCTATCTCGTTTCTTCTTGCATTCTCTCTTTCTCGCTCTTTTTCTCCTCTTTCTATTTTTCTTGTTTATCTCAATCATGTACTCTTCCTCTCCATTTGTCTCTCCTCTTCTTCTCTGCCACCCCTTTCTTTTTCTGCCCTGCCGCTAGAGGATCTTTCTTCTCTTTCTTCTCCTCCTTCAGTCTTCACACCTGTACCATGACTTTTCGCGCAACCAAACGAATGCCTGGGTGTGGGTCTCCCTCTCCTGCTTGCTACAGCCTTTTGCGTCTTACTCACCGGTTTCCATCTGGCCTTTTCTTCTTCTGTATTTGTCTGTTTGTCTGTCCGTCTATTTTCTGTTCTCTGGTATATGGTCTCTATTCTCGTTCCTCTTCTCTCTCTTTCTGTCTCTCTCTCTCTTGCTCTCGCTCTCTCTCTCTCTCTCTCTCTCTCTCTCTCTCTCTCTCTCTCTCTCTCTCTCTCTTTCTCTCTCTCTCTTTCTCTCTTTCTCTCTCTCCCTCCCTCCCTCCCCCCCTCTCCCTCTCTTCCTCCCTCCCTTTCTCTTTCTCTCTATCTGTCTCTGTTCCCCTCTCTCTTTGTTTGTCTTATTCCCCTCCTTCTCTCTATTCTCTTAATCCCCGAGCGTTCACAGAACCTCCCCGGTGCCCTATAGCCCCGCCCTCTGATATCCCGCCTGTACATATATAACTTTGCTGGTTCTGTTTGTCCACGCAGACCCAATACACGGCCCACTCCCCGGCGTCACAACAACAGTATTTGAAAGCGGGTACAAGTGTCCGTAGAGTTATGTTCCAGATTCATCCATCTAGTTTCCCAACTCTCTCTTTATTTCTAACTTTGATTAATCCCTTTTAGCACTTTCCTGAAAGTGCATAAAAAGAGAGAAAGAGAGAGAGAGAGAGAGAGAGAGAGAGAGAGAGAGAGAGAGAGAGAGAGAGAGAGAGAGAGAGAGAGAGAGAGCGAGAGCAAGAGAGAGAGAGACAGAAAGATAGAGAAGAGGAACGAGAATAGAGACCTGCAGTGGCATTATTACAGGTCGTCTTCCATTAATATATACCTTTGGTGGGGTAAATATGGCTTTCTTTCTTCCTCTTTCTGTTTCTTAAGGCAGCATAGCAACGCCTTTAAGGATCTCATCTTTAGGTCTTGCACTTATTTAAAGCGGGACTAATATATCATTATAAAGAGAATCCTTAGAGATGCATAAAAGCCTGGATGGCGGAGGAGGAAGTCTATAAGCGGACGAATTCACGGGAGCGAAAATATGAAGAAAAATCTATGCTGAAGGCGAGAATAGAACGAGAAGTTTAAGGAAAGAAAGAGAAAGAGATACAAAGAAAAAGAGAAAGATAGAAAGAGATAGAGGTAGAAAGAAATAGAAAGAAAGATAGAAAAAAAGATAAAAATAGATAAAAAGAGAGAGATAAAGATAGAGATAGAAAGATAGAAAGAGTGATAGAAAGAGTGATAGAGATATAGAAAGAGATAGAAAGAAAGAGAGAGTGGGAAAGAGAGAAAGAGGGAGAAAGAGAAAGAGAGGAGAAGAAAGAGTAATGGAGAGAGAACGAGCGAAAGAAATAAAGCATGATAAAGAAGAAGAAGAGGAAGAAGAAGCTACAGAAGAACAAGAAACTGTGCCAAAAGTCAATAAAGCCAATGTCTCGTGTGTGTCTCACGAAGCAGCCCCGACTTGCAAATGGACGAGGAGGCGACCCAGCAAATCCTCTTGCATCGCTCCAGTAGGTTTTGAAAGAGAGCTTCGAGAACATTCTGTATTAAGGGAGTGGCAGCAAAGTCCTCGGGTCAAGTGACTGGCGTCGATTCCATTAATTTGTCACTTCATCCCAAAGCAGTGTGCGTTTGATTGCATAACTGCCGTGTTGATAATGGTTCAAATATTGTCGCTGTTGGCATTATCAATTAATCGCGAAGATGAATTTGCTGACGGTTTTATAGTCTTATTTACATGTCAATTTCCTTTTGGTGTTGCTTTTTATGGCTGTGTCGGTAGAGCTGTGTGTAAATGCACTCATATTCACGTGTGAAGCACACACACACACACACACACACACACACACACACACACACACACACACACACACACACACACACACACACATACACACACACACACACACACACACGTACACGTACACGTACACATACACATACACATACACATACACATACACATACACACACACATACACACACACATACACACACATTCTCCCTCTCACTTTCTCTTTCCCTTCCTCTCCCCCTCTTCCTTCTCCCTCTCTGTATATATAATGCAAGGTACCCCCGTCAACATGGGTGCATCATATGCGGCCATCAGTTGTGGAGTGCTGGCCTCGTTCTGCAGCCGCAGAGGGGGAACGCCCCAGCTGTGCATTCTAAAGGCCTAAAGTATAGGTTTGGGTTCGCACTCACCCTCTTTCTCCTTCCTTTTCCCTTACTCGTTCTTCGTCCTCTCCCTCTCCCCCTCTCCTCTCTATCTTTATCTTTATCTTTATCTCTATCTCGTTTTTTTTCTCTTTCTGTGAGAGTGGAAGAAAAAGAGAAAGGGAAAGAAAAAGACAGAGACAGAGATAGAGAGACAGATTAAAGCAAACAGACATACAAACAGACACAGAAAGAAAGGGAAGATGAATAAGAATAAGAATTATATTTGTATGTATTTAGATAAACAGACCAGATACGCACACAGATGAATTGACAGTCAGAGAGACGTATGTTGGGAATGCTATGAGGTATATGGGTCGCCGTCTGCCTTTGTTGGAATGATCGTTTTATATCTTGTGCCATTTGACCAATGTACTGCACTTACGATCGCAGAAATAACATTAATAGAGACACACCGTTTCTCTCTCTTTCTCTCTATCTCTCTCAATCTTACTCTCTCACATTCTCTGTCTGTCTCTGTCTCTCTCTCTCTCTCTCTCTCTCTCTCTTTCTCTCTTTCTCTCTATCTCTCTCAATCTTACTCTCACATTCTCTGTCTCTGTCTGTCTCTGTCTCTCTCTCTCTCTCTCTCTCTCTCTCTCTCTCTCTCTCTCTCTCTCTCTCTCTCTCACTCACTCACTCACTCACTCTCCCCACTCTCTCTCTCTCTCTCTCTCTTCCCCCCTCCCCCTCCCTCTCCCTCTCCCTCTCCCTCTCCCTCTCCCTCTCCCTCTTTCCTTCCACCCACCTCTCTCCCATTCCACCCAACCCCTCTCTCTCCCGCTAATATTTCTGTAGCAGCTGCAGCAGCTGCTGCAGCTGCTGCACTACCACTACTACTACTACTACCACTACTACTAATAATAATACTATTACTACTACTGCTACTGCTATTACTTTTACCACTAAGACTACTACCAGTACTGTTAATATTGTAAATAATAGAAAAAAAATTATCTCAACCCGGAGCTAAATAAACAGTTTTTACATAACGCTAATGGACCTTAAGGAAAAAAGCCCCGACTTCATCACTTGCCGCGAGACTCCAGCCGCTGGCAGCAGTCTTGAATAGGGTTTATACAACGAGCAACCCTGGATCCCACACATTCCCTGGTAGACGAGAAAGCTTAGGTATGTTCCCTTCTCCCGGTACTATCCCGGTGCATGGGAATTATGACGTTCAGTACTGGGAAAGTGTGACTGGGGTAACATACTACTTTTCCCGGATTCACATCAATTTCCCGGAATTTCTTTGTTCGTATGATTCAGATTTCAGGGATTTATAAAGTCTTGCATCGCAAAATCGATCATTGCGTAATAAATATTTAATGTATCCTTGCTGCGGGGAAAATTATCTCAAAATGACATTTTTTTTAGTGCTTTGGTGCTTTTTCAGGCCAGGTATACATTCTATATAATAGTTACACCAGTGACCGAGGCTACCTTGAGCCGTCGGAAGCAGAGACAGACAGACTGTAGGGTTCTCGGTACCACGGCTGACCAACACTTTGTCAGGGTTGTGTTGACTTGGTTAATGGTAACGTAGCGTAGACGGAGGTTGAAGTGGACGGCTTGTGCAGAAACAAAGACCCTTGCATTGAGTAGGCCCGGCAAAGTGGGGGCCCTGGAGGTAGGCCCCCTGGAGGAGGCAGCGTCCGAGTAGAGGGCTTGTACGGGTCGAGGCGACGGTCTGGTGTGGCGATGCCTTGGACACGCCGCTCTCATTGGTCACCCATGGAGGGCGTGACACTGAAGACATCTGACCACTCTGAGACAGACAGACAGAGAGAGAGAGAGAGAGAGAGAGAGAGAGAGAGAGAGAGAGAGAGAGAGAGAGAGAGAGAGAGAGAGAGAGAGAGGAAGGGAGCGAGAGAGGGAGAGAGGGAGAAAGAGAGAGAGATAGAGATAGAGAGAGAGAAAGAAAGAGATAGAGAGAAAGAAAGATAGAGAGAGAGAGAGAGGGAGGGAGGGAGGGAGGGGGAGAGAGAGAGAGAGAGAGAGAGAGAGAGAGAGAGAGAGAGAGAGAGAGAGAGAGAGAGAGAGAGAGAGAGAGAGAGAGATGCGAATCGGGAGAGGGAATCACAGTAATATTACTTGCTTTTGCTTTTATCACGTGAATAGACTAATGAAGCGAGTGGATGAGCATACCTAGAACACAGAGCGAGAGCATAAACACAATCTAAAAGACAGAGAGAAAAGAAAGAAAGAAAGAAAGAAAGAATGAAAGAAAGAAAGAAAACAAAAAAAACATCGCTGACACTTTCGCTTCCAGTCGTGTTTCCGACACGTATATCACCCCCCCCCCCCCCTCTCCTTCCCCTGCAACAGCATGAATAATCCAAGGTCACTTCTGCCGCCTTGCATGGTCGGCCTACTCGCACTCAAGCCTCCGAGTTCTGTTTCTTTATTATTTTCTTATTTCTCGCAGGTAAAAAGATATTCGTTTGATATCTCAAGCTGAAAAATGCGTCTGTCTCTACCTCTTGTCTTTATCTCTGTCTCTGTCTCTATCGCCATATCTCTATATCTGTTTATTTACATCTGTCAATCGTATCTATCATGTCTCCGATCTGTCTATTGTTTTGTATGTGCGAATGTGCGTGCATGTCCGTGAACAAAGCACTTGATTATGATAGGGATCTTGTTTGTATTTACAAAGATTAAAACTGAAACAGCTGACATTGGCGAGAATAAAACTTTCGAATACAATTGCAAATTTATTAATATTTCTCTCTCTGGCTGTTATTAATCCACTTCAGCTACAGTTATTGCAATTTTCTCTCTCTCTCTCTCTCTCTCTCTCTCTTTCTCTTTCTCTTTCTCTTTCTATTTCTCTTTCTTTCTCTTTCTCTCTCTCTCTCTCAATCTACTTAATCTCATTTCACTTAACCAAGATAATTTATATGTTCGTTCGTAAATAGAACTTAAAATGTTAAACTTTGTGTCGGATAGGATTTTCGCCGAGTATCTTAATGTTTTGCAGTTTCCAGTGATAGTTTTACATAAAGTATAGGTTTTTACATATTTTACTTTTACTTATTTAAATGATGTATAAATTATGTATTTAGACATAACGTAACATACATATATACATATATACACACGTATATACGTTTGTAGATGCGTGTGTGTGTGTTTCTGTGTGTGTGTGTGTGTGTGTGTGTTTTGATGCGAATGTGAATTAGACCTTAAAATACATCAAAGCAGATCTTACGTGTGACCGAAACATTTCTGTGTGATTTTATTTTTTGCAGATGTCTAGTACAATTCTATCCTTCTGTGTAAATAAATAGATTTTACTTATAAAGTAATAATTACATATGTATACATATGTATATATATACATACACATACACACATATGTACATACATATATATGTAAATATGTAACAAACAAATCAGAAGAAAAAAGCGAGAAAGAGAATGAAGAAAAACGAAGAAAGTATTCTATTCTTTGCCTCACAATCTTAAAATTCCTTGAAGGTTTTCGTCTATAAATCGTTTCAATACAGGATTGAATAACAGAATCAAGATCAAATAATAGGATCAGGCTAAATACATGAACAGTACGTAGGATTAAATCGGAGAAGGATCCTCGTCTCAACACCTTTATCTAGCTTTCCTTTCACTTATGAAAAATAAACACGCGGTCTTTCTTGTGTCTATATTTGGGGAAGTTCATTTCAGTATTGGCTTCATTTATACAGCTTTCTTGTTATCAAATTTTAATAGTTATCGTATTTGCTTCACAGGTGCTGTTATTGGCAAAGGACGATATTGGTTGCGTGTGTTTGTTTATATTATTCACTTATTTAAGCATTTACTTATTTATGTGTATATTCATTTAGTAAGCTAGTTATTCGTTAATTTATTCTGGCGTTTTATCAAGTCCATCATACTTTTCACTCCTACATCCTACCGAAAACGACCCTAACCAATCAAGCCGACTTCTACACAAGACTACCTCCTCTCTCTCTCTCTCTCTCTCTCTCTCTCTCTCTCTCTCTCTCTCCCTCTCTCTCTCTCTCCCTCTCTCTCTCCCCTTCCCCTCTTCCCTTCTTCCTTCCTCCCTTTCCTTCCTTCCTCCCTCCATCCATCTCCGTCCGTCCCTTCTTCTTTTCTTCTCCCCCTCTCCCCCTCCCCATCTTTCTCTCTCTCTCTTTCTTTCTCTGTCTTTCTCTTTCTCTCTCTGTCTCTCTCTCTCCCCTCTCCCTGTACAACTATCCCAAAACCAACCCCTATTATCCACAACCACGTGACAACCGGGCTTCTTGTATCCACCACCGAGTTCAGAGGGAAATTCTGAGGTCTTTCCAGACATCAAGCACAAACTTTGTCACGAGGCTATTGTAGTCTGACGCTCAAGCAAAGTTACTAGGAGGTTTGAACGCCTTGGGATGACCTAGGAGTGCTTACAGAGAGGAGTGGGGGAAGTTGGGAAGAGGGAGAGGGAGAGAGAGAGAGAGGGAGAGGAAAAAAAGAGAGGGAGAAAGGGGGAAAGAGAAAGAAAAAGAGAAGAAAGAAGAAAGAAGAAGAAAGAAGAGAGAAGAGAGAAGAGAGAGAGGGAGTATGGGAGAAGGAGGGAGAGGGAATTCATTTAAAAAAGGGAAAAAAGTAAGAAAGAAAATAAGAAACAAAAGAATCACTGGTAGATTCCAAACCAATTACAGCATTTTTCTTGACATGAAATGGATTTGCTTTAACATGTCAGGAACAGGCAGGTGCGTAAGCTTGTTTTGTGTGATTTTCAAAGGATTGCGAGTTTATTTGAAAAGCTTGTGGTAAGCTTTATTTAATTTCGTCTGTTTTCTTTTGTTTCATCAATTCTTACCTGTATGTGTTTATGTGTGATTATATATGTAGAGCTCAAATTACTGACTTAAACTGAGTTTAAACTGAGTTTAAAAACTCAATGATCAATAATGATGGTGATTGATAATGATGGTGGTGATGATGATGGCGATAGTGATGGTGATGATGATGATTGTGATGATGGTGATTATGATGATGAAAGTGATTACGACATATATCAATAGATAAAGATATTCGGAGTAGTGGTATTAATAAAATGATAACAATGATGATGGGAGTAAAGATAGAAATAATCACAAAAAAACTAATGATGATAATGATAAAATAGTGGATGGTTTCTCCTTGTCCTGTGAGAAAACGGGGCTTGTTATGTATTCATAGAGTCTTCGAGCAATTTTCCTGTTTCCTTAGTTAGCTTTGTGCCTTCGCTCTCCTTTTCTCATAATTATTGCTTCTTTTTCTGTTCCTTATTTATTGAATTTTTCTTTTTGTCTTCCATTTTTGTTGTATTTGTGTTATTCCTCAGTATTCATTTTCCCTGTTTATTCCTTTATTTTTTTTCTCTCAGTTCCGTTTTCTTGATTTGTGTCTTGCTTATTCTTATTTGTATGAACCGTATTTATTACGATAAATGTAGAAAAAGGGATGAAGATGTTTATTCTCATTAATATTTTCCTTATTTGGATTTGTATTGCCTTTTCCTTTATATCTTTTACTTTTGATGAATGAAAATAATTAATTCAATTTCTCAATTCAATTTCTCTTCCTTTCTTTCTTCCCCCTCTCCCCTACCCCCCTCCCTCCCTCCCTCCCTCCGTCCCCCATGTCTAAAATGGGGCATAAAAGAGCAATGAGATGATGCTTTATCAATATCAGCTATTGTTACAAAGACGTTAACTTTTAAGACTGTTAGTGTTAAAAG
>NC_061857.1:7464021-7471521 GCF_019202785.1 Penaeus chinensis
TATATATATATGTATATATATGCTGTGTATATATATATATATATACTGTATACATATGCTGTATATATATGTATATATATGCTGTATATATATGTATGTATATGCTGTATATATATTCTATATATGTGTATATATATGTATATATACATATATGTATATATATGTATATATATACTGTATATATATGTATATATATATAATATATATATATATAATATATATATATATATTATATATATATGCTGTAATTTATGTTATTTATAGGTATATGTATGCTATATATATATATATAATATATATATATATATATATATATATGTATATATATGCTGTATATATATGTATATATACTGTATATATATGTATATATATGTATATATACATATATGTATATATACATATATGTATATATACATATATGTATATATACTGTATATATATGTATATATACTGTATATATATGTATATATATGCTGTATATATGTATATATATGTATATATACATATATGTATATATACATATATATGTATATATATGCTGTATATATGTATATATACATATATGTATATATACATATATGTATATATATACTGTATATATATGTATTTATATGTATATATATATACACAATTAAATATACATATATATGTATATATACACATATATATGTATATATACATATATGTATATATACACATATATATGTATATATATACTGTATATATATGTATATATACATATATGTATATATATGTATATATACACATATATATGTATATATATGCTGTATATATGTATATATATGTATTTATATGTATATATATGCTGTATATATGTATATATACACATATATATGTATATATATGTATATATATGCTGTATATATATGTATTTATATGTATATATACACATATATATGTATATATACACATATATATGTATATATATACTGTATATATATGTATATATATGCTGTATATATGTATATATATGTATTTATATGTATATATATGCTGTATATATGTATATATACTGTATATATATGTATATATACATATATGTATATATATACTGTATATATATGTATATATATGCTGTATATATATGTATTTATATGTATATATACATATATATGTATATGTGCGTAGATATATATGTATTTATATGTATATATATGTATGTGTGTAGATATGTATATATACATATATATTCACACACATATAAATATATATATATATATGTAGATATATATATATATGTACATTTGTGTATATATATGTATATATATATACACAATTAAATATACATATATATGTATATATACACATATATGTATATATACATATATATGTATATATACATATATGTATATATACACATATATATGTATATATATATACACAATTAAATATACATTATATGTATGTATATATATATGTATATATACACATATATATGTATATATGTATATATGCATATATACATGTATATATACATATATGTATATATACATATATGTATATATACATATATGTATATACATATGTGTATGTATACACATATGTATGTATATATATACATATATACATGTATATGCACATATATATGTATATTTATACATATACATATATATATCATCAAGGGGCTAACGCCGACGGGGACGCATGGCCGCATTCACCCTTCGCTTCTAGCCACGAGGGTCCCTTATGGCGAGTCTCCAGGCAGGCCTCTCGGCCCATCTGGAACTCCTTTCGACTGGTAAGGTCGAGCTACCCATGTCATGACCTCCTAGGTCTTCTTGAGGTCGATGTAGGATGCAAGTAACCAACAACTTAACTCATGACGGCGGTCCACAATTACTCAAAGCACTAGGATAAGGTCTATTGTGGACTTGCCTGGAGTGAATCCAGACTGCTCTCGGTAGATGGTCGCGGATCCATTTCAGAAGAATGTGGGCGAAAACATTGCCTGGTATAATGATCAGTGTAAAGCCATGGTAGTTGCTACAATCCCAATGATCCCCTTTCCCCATCTAGAGATGAACGACCACACCCCTCAACATGTCAGGGGGAATGGAACAAGTGCTAGATGACTGTCAAGACTGCATGCAAGCTCCATGCCATAGGTACACCCACAGCCTTTAGCAGTTCAACAGGGATATCACATATGCCTGCAGCTTTCCCACTCTTCAGCTTAGAAATCGCCATCCTAACCTCACGGTAGGAGGTTCCTTGCTGTTGGGTGGGTCCAGCACATATATTGTGATACCACTTGCACCCAAGCTAACTGTTGGAGGGTTTACCTGGTACAGCTGCTCAAAATACTCAGCCCAACGTCCATCTGTCCATCCATCGAGTGGCTTGGTAGGCAGGGCGAAGGTCATTTACCAAGAAATGGTCTTCAACCTCCTCAGAAGGATTCCTGATGAGCTGTTCCTTGTCCCTTCTCAGCAGTGTCAAGCCCTACGCACCAAGGATCGATGCAAGTCCTGATTGCCATTCAGTCGAGCCATGGGACACGCTTCCTGGGCCTCCAACTTCTCCAGGGAGACGAAATTCTGCCTTGGCCTTGGGCATACACTAATAGACCCCCACGCTGCTGCAAGTGTTTCGCGCTTGAAGGACTCCCACAGAGCAGCTGGATCTGTCAGGTTTTCAAGTTTGTGAATCAATCAGAGAGTGCCGTGGCAAACCCTCGGACACACTCCTCCCCCAGTCTGTCCAAGTGAAACACCCTAGAGTGGCCACTGAAGGGACAAAAAGTATTTAGGTGGGTCTGTAGGGTAGCCACTACCAGCCACAGTCAGTGCCACAGAACTCGGCACTCCGGTAAATCTTGCAATTATGAAAGACCCTCCGTCGAGTGCTGGCCACAGCGATGTGTGGAGCACTGACACCAGGAGCCAGAAATCCTCAATCTCTGAGACCTAGCAAAGTCCCGGAGAAGGAGGCGGTTCTCACTGCTCTGATCAGCTCCCGAGCCATGGGGGCAGACAGACATCTTGTGGCCAGCTTGATCACAGCCAGATACTGAATTAAAGTTGCCAGAACAATGCAAATGTCTCGCCGAGGACAATTGTCTTCCACGGATATGACAGACATCGAGTTTGCAAACATTAGTAGGAGCATACACAGCAATAAGAGACATGAAGCCAAAAGCATGCTTCAGTCTCAATGCCATAATACAGTCATCATCCATTGTTACCTCAACTACCGAGGACTGAAGTCGGCTGGAGGTGGCTATGGCTACTCCCTGGAGGTGATGACCATTGCCATGGCCTGACCCATACTAATCGTACTGATCTTCTCACTTACAAGAGGTCAGCCACCTCAACTCCAAACTACTTCAGTTGCCTCAATAGCAGAGGTAACTGATCGTCCTGCCACAAGGACCAGATGCTCCAAGCGCTTACCCATATAGCTTGCCTTGGGCGGTCACTCTAGGTGGACACCACCTCTCCCCAACTTACGCTTCCCCATTGACCCATTTTATATATATACATATATATACATATACACACATACACATAGACGTATTTATATATATACATGTGTATATGTATATACACGTACTTATATATATATTTAGATATACGTATATACACACACATGTATAAATATACATTGAATACATGTACGTATATATACACATATGTATATATATGTATATATGTATATTTATGTATATATGTATATATGTATGTATATATGTATATATGTATATACATGTATATACGTATATCCCAGTGCCGACGGGCATGGCGTGTACGTGTATGCCATGTCCACTGCGAGTTTACTTGTTTAATTGTTTTCATTCATAGATGGCTACACTTGTACTAAGTCAACAATGAGCCAATTGCGAGTACTGCCTTTCTCGCCCGTTTACCATTTTCTTTGATTTACGAAAATATTTTACGTTATCTTATTTTGCTGTTACAAATGTTTATAACATTAAAGTAATTACAATGTTTATAATAAAAATAACACCATCGATATCCATAGCCCTTGTAAAACATACATATTCCCGCCAATTCAAGGAAAGGTGAAATCTGGTAAGGCTAAGCACTAGCAGAGCCATTTAAGAGACATTTCACAAAAAATATAAAATATGAGCACAGCATTTTCCCCATTTTTTATTAATTTTCCCCGGCGGCATTGGGATATACACATGTATATACGTATATATACATATATATACATACGTATATATGTATATATGTATAAATATAGACATACGCATATATATATATATATACATAAGTGTATTTACATAGGTATATTTACATAGGTATATATATACATATATATGTATATATACATATATATACATATTCATATAAATGTATATATGTAAATATGTAAATATGTATATATGTATATATGTATATATATAATATATACATATATATACATATGTATATATACATATATATACATATGTATATATACATATATATACATATGTATATATACATATATATACATATGTATATATACATATATATACATATATATACATATATATACATATATATATACACATATATATATACATAAGTGTATTTACATAGGTATATTTACATAGGTATATATATACATATATATGTATATATGTATATATACATATATATACATATGTATATATATGTATATATGTATATATGTATATATGTATATATGTATATATGTATATATACATATATATACATATATATACATATGTATATATACATATATATACATATGTATATATACATATATATACATATGTATATATACATATATATACATATGTATATATACATATATATGTATATATACCTTTATATATATATATATATATATATATACATATATATACATATGTATATATACATATATATACATATGTATATATACATATATATACATATGTATATATACATATATATACATATATATACATATGTATATATACATATATATACATATGTATATATGTATATATGTATATATGTATATATGTATATATGTATATATACCTTTATATATATATATATATATATATATATACATATATATACATATGTATATATGTATATATGTATATATGTATATATGTATATATGTATATATGTATATATGTATATATGTATATATGTATATATGTATATATACCTTTATATATATATATATATATATATATATATACATAAGTGTATTTACATAGGTATATATATACATATATATACATATGTATATATACATATATATACATATGTATATATGTATATATGTATATATACCTTTATATATATATATATATATACATAAGTGTATTTACATAGGTATATATATACATATATATACATATTCATATAAATGTATATATGTAAATATGTATATATGTATATATGTATATATGTATATATGTATATATGTATATATGTATATATGTATATATGTATATATGTATATATGTATATATACCTTTATATATATATATATACATAAGTGTATTTACATAGGTATATATATACATATATATACATATGTATATATGTATATATGTATATATGTATATATGTATATATGTATATATGTATATATGTATATATGTATATATGTATATATGTATATATGTATATATGTATATATGTATATATGTATATATGTATATATGTATATATGTATATATGTATATATGTATATATGTATATATGTATATATGTATATATGTATATATGTATATATGTATATATACATATATATACATATTCATATAAATGTATATATGTAAATATGTAAATATGTAAATATGTATATATGTATATATGTATATATACCTTTATATATATATATATATATACATATATATACATATGTATATATACATATATATACATATATATACATATATATACATATATATACATATGTATATATACATATATATACATATATATACATATATATACATATATATACATATATATACATATGTATATATACATATATATACATATATATACATATATATACATATATATACATATATATACATATGTATATATACATATATATACATATATATACATATGTATATATACATATATATACATATGTATATATACATATATATACATACGTATATATGTATATATGTATATATGTATATACATGTATATACGTATATCCCAGTGCCGACGGGCATGGCGTGTACGTGTATGCCATGTCCACTGCGAGTTTACTTGTTTAATTGTTTTCATTCATAGATGGCTACACTTGTACTAAGTCAACAATGAGCCAATTGCGAGTACTGCCTTTCTCGCCCGTTTACCATTTTCTTTGATTTACGAAAATATTTTACGTTATCTTATTTTGCTGTTACAAATGTTTATAACATTAAAGTAATTACAATGTTTATAATAAAAATAACACCATCGATATCCATAGCCCTTGTAAAACATACATATTCCCGCCAATTCAAGGAAAGGTGAAATCTGGTAAGGCTAAGCACTAGCAGAGCCATTTAAGAGACATTTCACAAAAAATATAAAATATGAGCACAGCATTTTCCCCATTTTTTATTAATTTTCCCCGGCGGCATTGGGAATACACATGTATATACGTATATCCCAGTGCCGACGGGCATGGCGTGTACGTGTATGCCATGTCCACTGCGAGTTTACTTGTTTAATTGTTTTCATTCATAGATGGCTACACTTGTACTAAGTCAACAATGAGCCAATTGCGAGTACTGCCTTTCTCGCCCGTTTACCATTTTCTTTGATTTACGAAAATATTTTACGTTATCTTATTTTGCTGTTACAAATGTTTATAACATTAAAGTAATTACAATGTTTATAATAAAAATAACACCATCGATATCCATAGCCCTTGTAAAACATACATATTCCCGCCAATTCAAGGAAAGGTGAAATCTGGTAAGGCTAAGCACTAGCAGAGCCATTTAAGAGACATTTCACAAAAAATATAAAAATGGCAGTCTTATGTTTCTTTGACTCCTGCCTTTGTACCTTCCCTTTGCTTGACATGTCTATTTTCCTTATTTGTTATTTTCTCTCTATACCAGTTACTCGAGTTCTTCCTTAGCTTCGTATTCGTTTTGCATCATTCGTTACATGCTTTTAGATGCTGTAGAGATAGACGGTCTGAGATTGCATCATCTATGTACATTTTCTTTTCATGCATACTTAGACAATTCAATTTGCCACACACTCGCACTCATTCGCTCTCAATCTCACCCTTTCTCTCTCTCTGTAACACACACACACACACACACACACACACACACACACACACACACACACCCACACACATACATACATACACACACATACACATACACATACACCCACACACACACATACACATACACATACACATACATACACATACATTTACACATACACCCACACACACCCACACACAAACAGACACGCGCGTGCACACGCTCTCTCTCTCTCATTGACACACACACACACACACACCACTACA
>NC_061857.1:7486521-7489021 GCF_019202785.1 Penaeus chinensis
AATGCCCCCCCCCCCCCTCTCTCTCTCAAAAAAAAAAAATAAAAACATTGACATCAAACGGGAATGGTAAAACAAACTGTACATCCCATGCTTTCAACGCCTGTGCTTTCAGAGGAAATAATTTATTAACTTTGGTTTTGCGGCGAAAGTTGTCATGCGTATTTCGATAACTTTTAGGCAGGGTTTTGAAGTATTCGATTTTGATTATTATTATCTGATATTATGCTTTATAGTAATTAAAAGCTTTCGCAGTTCTTTTTAAGATTGTTATTATATTTGGCAATTTATTTATATTTTCATTTTTGAGTTTGTGGTAATCTGTTTTTATTATCTCTCTCTCCCTCAATTCCTACCGTCAGAACCATATATATTACATTCATTCGATCAGTTGTCGAGTATCGGTTTCCTGTACTTTGTCAACTCTGCAGAACAGTATTACAACCAATTGAAAAATGTCAAAACCAGGCAATGAGACTCATCTTAAGTTGACCATTCTCCACAAGGATGATCGACATGGAGCAAGAACTCCATCTTCCGCCACTTGCTGAGAGACTGTACTCCAGCGTTACATACCTCAGCATGAAATGATTACATTACCCACACCTCACAACATTACGACCTCTCTAAATGCGGATGCACCTCATCCTCTCCTTCGCCCTGGTGGTATACACTTGTCAGTAATGTCTGCTCAACCATTCAGGCTCTTAACATCCACTCCGTGGTGTAGAACGGGGCCCTGGTCTCACACCCTGACAAATGGCCATATCAGATGTCTCTTACACCTCATTCTCCAAGACTGACCTTCTCAGTTCCAAAAACCATTAAAGGACTGTTGTCTTCTCTCAGCGTAGGCCACCATTTCTACTCTGACGGATCCTTGTAGGGAAACAGCTGGATGCACTGTGTTTTCCCCTAGCAGGGAACCACTACAAGGGGATTGAACTGGCCGTTGACTCCCCAACTCAACAAGTTCAACGTATTGTGAGATAATTGAACTTCTGGGTGCTGTCACGAACCAGAGACAACAGCTTGGTAGTATGTGACTCCCCGTCTGCGCTCCGCTCCCTCTCATCTCCCAGTCCTGGACGCCAAGCTGTCACACAAGCCGTCCGGCAGCTGGCGACAGTCCTCGAGAATTGACCGGAGGTGCACTTTCTGTAGATCCCCTCCCCATAGAACTCCTCGCCAACGATACCGCTGGAATGCCTAGGAATGCCTGCGGTTTGGATCCGCCTGCTGCTGGTGCAACAACAACCTCGCTCCCGTGCGGCAAGAAAAGGATACTCCAAGCCGCAATCTCCTCTACTCGCCACCGTAGCAATGCTGAAAAGGCTACTACATAATTTAACACTATGAATATTTTCTTCCTCTTCCACACAAATGCCGGCGCAATGGCCTTATGGTTCGCCGACATGACGCCACAGGTTCGGGTACCAACGAGTGTGGCAAATGTGGCACGTTTTGATTCATAGTGTGACCAGTGTGTCGTAAGTTCTCTGTAACTAGTTACGTTTTGTACTAGGTCTGACGCACTCTAATCTTAATAAAATGTCCAAAAAATTATTTCCTCTCTCTCTCTCTCTCTCTCTCTCTCTCTCTCTCTCCCAACCTCATTTTGGGTACATGTCCTACGTAACAGCCATAATAAAGACAGTAATAAACCAGTCTACGGAGAAAAAAAATTGAAAGGGAAGGGTAAAGAGGAGGGGGTGGAGAGGGAATATGGGAGTCTGTATGCTATGATTTTTAATCTATTAAGACGGTTCTGAGAGTATTAATGGGAATTACTTAACGAGAGTATCAGTTCTATGTAATGCGAGTTGTAGCGACTGAGAAATGCTGAAAAGTATCGGTGGAAAAAAAATATACTTAACAGAAATTATTAATACTAATGGTGGTAATTATCCTCAGTATGATTCGATCATTAACTTCAAATCATTTTAGGGTTTATTAAGCCTAATGTTAATTTTAATATCAAAGAAATATCTTCTAATTACGCAAACAGATGATCTGAATGGTGATTAATAATTCCTAGTTAATGATCACATAACCCACTTATCATACCGAGACCTTTTGATATCTATAGCTCGACTTACCGTATCGTTATCCTGTTATAAAACCGGCTAAATCCTAGCGCTCTGGCGTTCACCATATTTAATTATTAATCTTAATTTTCCCATTTATGATACGACCCCACAACCTAACCTTTAGTCCTTGTATCACGTCTTGAAGTGACGGCAAGGACACATTTTCCTGGAACTTCTGACTGAAAACATCAATGTTTTCCCCCTTTTTTCCCTGGAGTTTTACTAGCTCGATATCTGCTTGGGAGGAACTTCTGACATTCTTGAGTGAGAGTGAGAGGGGGAGATAGAGACCGAGAGAGATAATGAGAGAGATATATGAAGAGAGAGAGGGGGCTAGATGGAGATAGAGATGGATAGATAGATAGGTAGAAATAAAGAGAGAGAGAGAGAGAGAGAGAGAGAGAGAGAGAGAG
>NC_061857.1:7491521-7496521 GCF_019202785.1 Penaeus chinensis
TTTATTTTTAGGCTGTGCAAGTTGGCCTATTGTTGCTGCTGTTTTTTTCCTTCTTTGTTACTGTCACATGGATAAGGAAAAGGGGAGTTGGAGAGATATCTCATAATAGTAATGGTAATAGCAATGTTAAGTATTGTTACTAATACTACTACTGCTTCTGTTATAATTACTAATGTTAATAATGATGATGATGACAAATAAAACATCAAACACACACACACGCGCACATGCACCTGCGCACGCACATGCACATGCACACGCACATGCACACACACATGTACCTGCACATGTACGCACACACACACACACACACACACACACACACACACACACACACACACACACACACACACACACACACACACACACACTCACACACTCACACACACACACACACAGATTTACCCCTTCCACACACACGCAAATTGATGTCTATTTATAGAGAATAGCATTTGCATAGAAAGCAGTAACTCATCTAACAAAGTCATCACTGTGTCACCCGGTGCCGTGGCTTAATTATTCACACAACAGCAGTTTATCTTAATTCCACACAAATGAAAAAACAAACAAACAAAAAAACATAATGAATGACATAATATCCATAATCCGATAAACATCGAAAGCTGATAATGCTGGCAAACGTAAAAAAAAAAAAAACATTAAATGAATGATTTTAGGATTAGTATTAATACTAATGCTAATGCGTGGATTGCAGTGCATAAAATATAATATTTTTTTCTATTATTAATACTGTTATTACTATTACTACAACTATCGCTTCCACTACCACTAAAACTACCACTGGAACTAAAGCTTTCACTAAAACTACCACTACCACTAGAACTACCACCTACCATTATCGCTACCACTTCCACCAATAATAGTAGTAGTAGGGATAATCATAGTGCTAGCAGTAGTAGTATAACAATAATGAGCATGACAATAACACTAATAATTAAAATGATAATGATAATGATAATAGCAATAACAGTTTATCATTATTTTTAATTTTGTTTTTATTCATATTAATCTTAACATTCATGTCTATTTTTATTTCATCATCATTATTGTTATTTTTGATGATAGATACAATGAATACAATAACAATAGCAAAAGCAATAACAATAATAATAACAATACCCTTTCTCTTTGTAGGTAAGTCATCAGGAGATCACACTGAAGGTAAACAGGATAATTAACGATGGAAAACGACATGATAAACACGTGAGTAAAGTGTATTAGTGAGGTCATGGTAACACTTAACGAGATCATTAAGGCGACATATAAAGTGCCACCTAAGGAAATTGTGGTGCCACTTGACGAGCGAGACTGTAGTGATATTTGGTAATAATGCGGTGCCTCTTAACGAGATTATGGTGTCATGTAAGGTGATTGGGGTGCCATTGAATGATAGTTTGGTGCCACTTAACGAGATCACCATATCATTCAGTGGAATTGTTTGTTTTTTGGTTGTGATGTTAATCATTTTTGCCAAGTCTCTATAATATATATATACATATAGATATATATGTATATATATATGATGATCCAATATTCCTGTATATATTTATCAAAGTTACAATGGAAATGTGTAATATGGAATATTAAGCAGATTAAAAAAAAAGGAATATTGGAAGAAAAACAATAAAGAAAAAGGATATAATAATAGACAGACAGACACACAGACAGACAGACAGACAGACAGACAGAGAGACAAATCGACAAATATCTCTATATATTGAAAAGGGTTGGCAAAAATGCACTAAGTTCATGTAACACAAACGGCAATAATAGCAACACAATTAGCAAACATTCGCTTACGTGAGGCATGATTGCTCAAACTCTATCGTAAATACGCAACAATCTTTGTCAAGCGGGTAAATCGCCCAATTTGTATCGATTTACAAGACACGTTTATTCTTAAGAGTGAAATGACCGACGTAGTGAATAGCTGGACAGGAAAGCCAATAACTCAAATGGAGATAATACTTTAACTCCAATTCCGATAATGAGGATAATCACAAAGATAATTGTCAATTTAATTGGAAATTAGTGAATGACTTCTTCGATTTGTGATGAGGGTAAGAACGACAATGGAAACCGTTCACGAAAACGTCCGTGCTTTTAAATGGCTAGGAAAAAAATAAATAAAAATAGATGTAGTTTTCGTGTCAGTTGTCCAGAATTGCAAAAGTGATCAAAGCTTATTTGCTTTAAAGAGAATGCTAATTGGTTCGCAATATCAGGCGGTGTATGACGTTTGCAAGAATTATCAAAATACTTTATAAGAATTGTGATACTTGTGTTGTCGAATCGGCTTTCAACGCACACTCATGCAAAGTTTATTTCTGATAATTGTTGTCGTCATGCAGCGTTAACTATCGACTGGAATAAAACTGTTGTCATGCTTTTGTCATTATTATTTTTTGTGAACATGTAAATATATAAACCTAAACATAGTCTCTCTCTCTCGTTCTCTCACTCTCTTTCTCTTTTTCTTACTCTCTGTCTTTCTCTCTTTCCTTTTTTCTCTCACTTTCTCTTTCTCTCACTCTCTTTCTCCTTCTCGCACTTTGTCTTTTTCTCTCTATCCTCTCTCTTTCTCTCTCTACCCCCCCTCTCTCTTTTTCTCTCACTCTTCCTTTCTCTCTCTTCTCTTACTCTCTCTTCTCTTACTCTCTCTTTTTCTTTCTCGCACTCTCTCTCTCTCTCTCTCTCTCTCTCTCTCTCTCTCTCTCTCTCTCTCTCTCTCTCTCTCTCTCTCTCTCTCTCTCTCTCTCTTTCTCTCTCTCTCTTTCTCTCTCTTTCTTTCCCTCCCTCTTCCTACACTCAACCGCATCATCGTCCTGGCAGCCATTCTGCCCAACTAGGGACTGACTTGGCAAAGACATTTCCAGTCGCGAGTAAGCAAGACAGAGTAACAGAAAAAATGAAGGAAAGATTAAAAAAAGTAGAAAATGGATTAAAAAACGGAAAGGTAAACAGGGGTAACAGGTAAAAAAAATAAAAAAATAAAAGAAGTAGGGCAATGAAGTGAAAAGAAAAGAAAAGAAGAAATAGGAGAGGATAAAGAAGAGGGAAAAAGAGAAGATACAGAGAGAGAAAAAAAAACAATGATAGAAAGTAAGTACAGGGAGAAGAAGGAAAGGAAAACAAACAAAGAAAAGCAGAAGACAATGATAAGAAGCAGAGGTTATGTAAAAAAAAAAAAAAACGTAAGTAGAAAAATCAAGCAAGACAAAACAGAGGACACAGTGAAAGCAAGAAAGGAGCAGGAACAGTGAAATCAAGCAAAGAATCAGTGAAATTAATCAAGACGAAACTGAAGAAACAAGCAGATAAGAAACGGAAGACGAAGCAATAAAAGTAATCAAGAAGACGCAGGTGAATCAAGGAAAGCAAGCAAGCAAGAAGGGTGAGCAGTGAAAGCAAACAGGAAAACAAAGAAGCAAAGAAGTAAACAAGAAGAAATATGAGCAGGGAAAGTAAACAAGAAACAGTAGAAAGAACAGAAAACAAGCAGGGAAAGCATACAAGAATAAAATAGGAGTAAAGAAAGCAAGCGCGAAGAAAGAGGAACTGGGAAGGCAAGCAATAAGTGAAAGTAATCAACAATAAACAAAACAAAAAGCAATCAAGGAGCAGCAAACGAAGCAGAAATCAAGCAAACAAAAGAAGCAGGGAAAGCAAACAAGAATGGAAAGAATCAAAGCAAAACAAACGAAAAGAAGCAAAAAAAAAAAAAAAAAAAAATGAAGAAATGGAATAAAAAAAAGACATAGGAAAGGAAAATGTGATAAAGAAGACGAACCGGAAAACTGATACTGAGAGAAAAGCGATGGAATGACAGGAAGAGAGGGGAAGATAAAGAGGGAACAAGAGGGGAAAGGAGAAGACGGTACATAATGAAGAAGATAAGAGGGAAACAGAGAAAAGGATTGGGTGGCAGAAGAAATGGGATAGGAAATAGCGAGAGAAAGAGATAGTGAACAAAGGGGAAGAAGGAAGAAGGAGAGAAACAGATAAACCTGAAAGAGAAAGGAACAAAAGACAGTTCGAAGGGGGAAAGAATGTAGAAAACATTTTCCCCAAGATCAGCTGCCGTGATTTACAACCTTGGCGGAGAAACGCTCGCCGCCGACAGCTTTGGGGTCGTTCGTGCCAGTAACAAGATCACGCACACGCACGCACGCACACCTACGCGCACCCACGCACACTCACACTTACACTTACTTACACTTACACTTACACTGACACTGACACTGACACTGACACGCACACTCACAATCACACTCACACTCACATTCACACTAACACTCACACTCACACGCACGCACGCACGCACGCACGCGCACACGCACGCACACACACACACACACACACACACACACACACACACACACACACACACACACAAACACAAACACAAACACAAATACACACACACACAGAAACAAACACACATACATACACACACACAAACAAACACACAAACATACACAAACACACACAAACAAACACACAAACACACACACACACAAACAAACAGAAAAACAAACACAAGCACATACACAGAAACAAACACACATACACACACAAACACAAACACACACACAAACACACAACACACACACACAGACAAACAGAAAACACAAACACACAAACACACATACACACAAAAACACAAACAGAAAACACAAACACACACACACACACACACACACACACACAAACACAAACAGAAAACACAAACAGAAAACACAAACACACACACACACAAACACAAACACACACACAAACACACACACAAACACACACACACACACACACACAAACAAAAAACACAAACACACAAACAGACACACACACACACACACAAACAAAAAACACAAACACACAAACAGAGACACACACACACACACCCACAAACACCCACACACACACAAACACACACACACACACTTATATGGATGCTAATTTAAACTTTCATCTACAACATT
>NC_061857.1:7501521-7506521 GCF_019202785.1 Penaeus chinensis
AATCAACAATCACAATCCACAATCACAATCCACAACCACAAGTAATCAACAATCACAATCCACAATCACAATCCACAACCACAAGTAATCAACAATCACAATCCACAATCACAATTAATCCACAATCAAATAATACCACAATTACAATTAATCCACTGTCACAATCACAATCCAAATTAATCCCCAATCACAATCAATCTACAATCAAATTTAATCACAATCTACAGTCACAATCAATGCACAATCACAATCCACAATTACAATTAATCCAGAATCACAACTAATCAACAAGCACAATCAATGCACAATCACAGTTAATGCACAATCACAATTAATTCACAATCACAAATACAAGTAATCCACAATCATAATAAAACCACAACTACCATTAATCCACAGTCATAATCAATCCACAATTACAATTAATCCACAATCACAATTAATCCACAATCACAATTAATCCACAATCACAGTTAATCCGCAATCACAGTCCACAATCACACCCTCAAATGGATCATCAGCCCACAAACACACTTTTCAGAATCACAATCTATCCTCCACATCGTGTTCGTGTTATACCTTTGTTAGCAATGCAGACTTAACGTTGGGGACTCGAGGAGAACTTTTTGTGAGCGATGAGTCGTTTCCACGAGGTTAAGGAAGTAGTGTTTATCTGATTAGGGACTTGATTGCTGTCTGCAGATGGATGTGAGTGTGGTGTACTGTTTGTTTGCGTGGGAATTCTCGTTCTCTTGTCTGTTTGTGTTTATTATAAGTGGTTTGTATCTGTGTGTAACTATTCTTTGTGGATGTTTATCTTTTTGTCTGTTTGTGCGTCTAAATGTCTATATCTGCATTTGCATCTGTCCGTTATTTATGTTTCTGTTTATCAATAATTGGTATATTTGTTTATAATTATATCTGTAGCTACCCATTATCTGTCTGTCTGTCTGCTTATCTTTCATTCTGTAACTATATATCTATCCATTCTTTGCCTTTCTATCAGTCTGTCTGTCAATATGTCTTAACCTGTAACTATATCTAATTGTTCTTTATCTTTCTATTCATCTATCTATATTTGTCTCTTTTATTCGTTATCTATATCTATACCTACGTCTACTATCTACTGAGACCAATCAGTCAATGGTAATAATGATGGTAATAATAATGATACTATGGCTTGAATACTCCTTTTCAGATTCAAATTTATGCAGTTTAATTTATTCATTCATGTATTTAGTTATCTTTTTCCTATTGCAGTGAAAGTGCACTTAAGAGGTTGGTGCTAATTGGCAGAATGCAAATTGTATGAACAACTTCTTCACATTGCACATAATTATCGTCAGCAACCTGTTAAAAAACTGGTTCTTATAATCAACGAATCGTCATTAATCCTCACTAAATTTTCTAGCTTCCTTAGTATAGTAATAAGATGATACCATAAATGCAGTAATATATTGATGTAAATATGATAATCAAATTTATTAGCAGAATAGCAAATGCGTCAGATGCGAGGAATCAAATGCAACGACAACATGTTCAAAGGACGGGAATGAAGATACAGTTAACATGCTATTTCCTTCTTCCTCGTGGATTTGACCCCCTTTTTCTTCTTCTCTTTCACCTCTTCCTCTTCATGTTTTCTCCTTTCCTCTTATAACTATTCTATCCACTTCCCTATCATTCATCCTCTTGCTCTTATTTTTTTCTTCTTCTTTTTCCTGCGTCTCCTTCATCTCTTCGTCCTCTTCTTCTTTCATTAATTCTCTTTCTTTCACTTTCTTCCTTCTTTCCCTTTTCTTCTTCGTCCTCCTCTCCCATGTTTCTTTCCACATTTCTCTTTTCTTTTCTTCTAACCAAATTATCCTTTTTTCCTGCTCCCTTCTCTTTCTTCTCTCCTTTTTTATCCTCCTCCTCTTCCTCCTCCTTTTTCGTCTTCGGCTTCCTTGTCTTCCTCCCTTTTTCGCCTCCTCCTTCCCACCTCCTCTTCCTCTTTCTCTTCCCCCATCTCGTCCTCCTCATATTTATCCAATATCATATCTCCGCTGACGAGAACTTGCATAAATCTTCAACCTCGACATCAACACAGAGCATTATGTAAGAAGGCATTCAGCATAACTCGTGTTATATAGGGAAGGAAAGAGATTTCATTCACCGTTTAACTCAACAAGAATATTCAATATCCACAATGTATTTTGCTTATTTGTATGCCCTTGCTGTTCTTAGGAGTATCCGTGTTAACTTAATAAGCGTATGTGTTTGTGCGTTGAGGATTATATTACTTTAAAATTTGGTGATGTTAAAAGATGAATGAAGGAAATTCAAACTGCTAGATAATTTGGGAGCTTCTGATAGGCGGTCGGATCAATTTTCCATCTCGAGATATTAGGATTTAAGAAAGAATGAGAGCAAGCGAGATGAATACATCTATCGATATATCTCCATATTTATCAGTCTATCTACGTCTGTTTCTCACTTGATATATATCTAGTTATCTATCTGTCTTACTACGTCTATCTATCTATCTATGTATTTATCTGTGTAGAGGAAGAGATACAGACAGAGAGATAGACATATAAATAAATAAATAAATAGGTAAATAAATGAATAAATAGATAAATAGATAAATAGATGAACAAATAAATATATATACACATATATACATATATACATATATATACATATATACATATACATATATATATATATATATATATATATATATATACATATACGCACACACACACACACACACACACACACACACACACACACACACACACACACACACACACACACACACACACTAAGAGAGACTAACTAAAGATTTCCTTATCAGTCATCATTATTTTACCAAGTTATTAGATTACTTTCCCAGATTTCTGCCTATTCCTCGCCTTGTCAATTATTCCATTTACGGCAAATTCCCCGCGAAGGCATTATAGCTCGATGCTTCGGCCTCGCTGATTCAAGGAGAACATTCCCCGTCAATATAGTTCGAACCGAATCCCCTTCGATGCGTTTCGAATCCTTGTGAAAACCATAAAACAGAAGACGATCAGGTAGGCTTAGGGTTTTAGAATCGGTGATGGAGTTCTGGAGTTTATGCTCGTCTTTGTTTTCTTTTTTTTTTCTGAAGTAAAGTAAGAGTGTATAATAATAATCATGATAATAATAACGATGATGAAGATGATGATGATGATGATTATGATAATGATAATGATAATGATAATGATAATGATAATGATAATGATAATGATAATGATAATGATAATGATAATGATAGTGATAGTGATAGTGATAATGACAATAACAATAATAAAAAGCTGTAACGAGGTAAGTGTTATTTATTAATAAAGATAAAGTGTCTTTTTTGTTTGTTTGTTTAACGTCTCGACCATCTACATGTTTTCCCGATCAGAAGTCTGTGGCCCCCATCTGCAGGAAGCAAGTTATATAGCAAGTTTCCCGACGCAGAGGTTGTGCAATCCTGCAAGACCAGGATGTGACTCTCCCTGAGGGCCTGAGAAGGGATGGGAAAGTTCTGGATATAGCCTCTCCTCCTGCAACCTTGTTCTTGCAATCTGGCTGTATCGACGGCGTGTCCCAGGAGGTCGGTCTGAAGGATTTCATGGTGCGGTTACCTTCCATAGAGGCGTTAAAGAATGAAATGAAAGAATAATGAAATAAAAGGATAAGATGGGGAAGAAGAATGAGAATGAGATTGAGAGTGAGGATGAGAATGAAAAGGCGAAGGCGAAGGGGAAGGAGAAGAAAAAGGAAAATAGAAGGGGAAGGAGAAGTAGAATAGAAGGAGAAGGAGAGGAAGAAAAAGGAAAATGAGAAGAAGAAGAAGAAAAAAGAAGTAGAAGAAGAAGAAAGAAGAAAGAAGAAGAAAAAGAACGCAAGATATCAAGAAAACATTCCAGTTTAACAGGACAACTACGACAGATCTAGCAAGAAAAGATGGCATGGCTGCGCGTCAGGATCAGCCAGGATATGATATTTACAGGACGTCTTAAGGATACAGCCAAGGGAGATG
The DNA here is from genome assembly GCF_019202785.1 of Penaeus chinensis. NCBI lineage: Eukaryota > Metazoa > Arthropoda > Malacostraca > Decapoda > Penaeidae > Penaeus > Penaeus chinensis. The sequence goes on from NC_061857.1 coordinate 7,505,564, forward strand.
CTGGCGGATGACGTGCATTAGGCGCATCTCTCATCTCCCGAGGGGATGGGGATCTGTCATATGTTTCGAATTGAAGTTTCTAAGTCGAAGCTTTACAAACCGAAGCTTCTAAATTGAGTTAGTGTTACAGATTGGAGTGTTACTATTTGGGACTTTTACAAAAGGGAAGTTTACAAGTTTAGATTTACAGATTGAGGCTGCACGGGGGTGAAGCCTTGAAAATTGAAGCTTTATGGGGATGAAGCCTTGCAAATTGAAGGTGCACGGGGGTGAAGCCTTGAAAATTGAAGCCTTATAAGTTGGAGCTGTTCAGTTGAAGCTTACAAACTGAATTGAACATGAACTATGCGAATAAGTGAATCTGTTTTGTTTAGATAATGTATCGTAGGTCTGTCGAGAGTTTACTGCCCATTTTAGCTATGTGGTTCCCGGTGGTGTGGTCATTCAGTCGCAACCTACCATGATCACCTCAAAAACGAAAAGCAAATAGAGCGACTCCTGAGACGCACATTTATACACGCATCATAGCTACAATTTATCTGCATCACAAGCGAGATGATGTTAGATATGGAAGATGCGGACACTCTCAGCGCACACCACACCAGATTCAGCGCATATCACACCATACCACACCAGACTAACCACATACCACACCAGACCCAGCGCATACCAAACCACGCTCCTGTCCTGATCCTTTACCGCCACATGCTAATAAGACCACGCATAACCCTGTTCCCCTAATGGAATAATGATCTCCACTAAGACAGGACGTAAAATCAAGCCGTTCCTGGCGTGACACTGAACACTGTGGAACGAAATGGAACAGGCGAAACTAAAAAATAACAAAACAACAACAACAACAACAACAAAACTTCAATGGAACACTTCAAAAGAGAAAAGGAGAGGAAAACAAAGAGAACTATATTACTTAAATTAGTTAAAACAAAACAAAAACAAC
>NC_061857.1:7511521-7514021 GCF_019202785.1 Penaeus chinensis
TATGATATTTGAACTTATTTTACTGAGAGATTCCAGCATTATATGAATATTTTAACATAACTTGTCTTTTAAGAATTATATTAAAAGTGAATCACCCAATTCCCATATCAAAGTCAGCTTAAAGCCAAAGTCAAACAGCATTAATATTAGTAATTCTTCGAAATTATTATTTTTTTTTTTCAGATTTTATCATATTGCTAGAAATTTATCAGGTGGTCTCATTTATTATAGATAAATAAAAGGGGTTATAAAGAAAAAAAAAAAAAGCTAGATCGAGACTAAGATCAAATAACGAAACAATATAACAAGTTGAAACAAAAAGATAAGTACGACAAAAAGAATCATGACAAAAAGCAGGAAAGCGAATACGGATCTGATGTGATGTCAATATTATGATGAATACTGAATAGTGTACACACACACACACACACACACACACACACACACACACACACACACACACACACACAGGCTTAAAGGTACACACACACACACACACACACACACACACACACACACACACACACACACACACACACACACACAGGCTTAAAGGTACACACACACACACACACACACACACAGGCTTAAAGGTACACACACACACACACACACACACACACACACACACACACACACACATGTGTTTGTTTGTTCAACAGCCACTTATTCCACTGCGAGATCTAGGCCTCTCCCAATTTACTATTGAGAGGCCATTTGTCAGTACCACCCTTACCTGATTGGATGCTCTTCCTAGTCAACCGCGGTTCCTACCACTTATGCCACGGCGGCGACTTCCCCTATATATATATATATATATATATATATATATATATTTTTATATATATATATGTATATATATGTACATATATCATGTTTATATGTATGAATGTACGTATGTTTGTAATTATGTATATATTTGTGTATATAATTATGTATGTATATGTATGTTAGAATGTATGTATCTATCTGTGTATGTTTATATGTGTATATGTATGTGTATGCATGTATTCATATGTGTAAATACATGTATATCTGTCTATGTACCTATATATACGAATTCTTTTATATGTACGTATGTATATGAATGCATATATATATATATATATATATATATTTATATATATATATGGCTGTACGTATGTTGGGTAGTTGAACATAAGTGCTTATAAGTTGTCCAAACAAATCTTGCAACATAAACAACACATTAACCCGATTCCTTTATCCCGAACAGAATCTCCTCCCCTTCACAAAGTCGGGATCAATCTGTCCTGAATCCCCAACCGTAACGTCAATCATAGTTGTTGTTTTTTTATATCGATTCCAATCCCATAAACCGAATCAAAACAGGATGAAAACCTTTCCCTTTGCACCCTCCTCTTTTTTTTTTTTTTTTTTTTTTTTTTTTTTTTTTTTTTTTTTTTTGTGAACATTCGGGATTTCAGTGAGGCAGAACATCCCTTCGTATTGTAATTGAGGGTTTGTTAGGGTTAGCATTTTCCACGCTGGGGATTCTTAAGAAAGGTGGGGAGGGGATGGGGTGTTGGGGTGAGTGGGTGGATGGGTGGGTAGGTGGGTGGGTGGATGGATGGGAGGATAGGTGGGTGGGTGGGTGGATGGGAGGATAGGTGGGTGGGTGGATAGGTGGGTGGATGGGAGGATAGGTGTGTGGATTGATAGGTGGGTGGATGGGAGGATAGGTGTGTGGATGGATATGTGGGTGGGTGGATAGGTGGGTGGATGGGAGGATAGGTGGGTGGATGGGAGGATAGGTGTGTGGATGGATAGGTGGATGGGTGGATAGGTGGGTTGGGGGATGGATAGGAGGATAGGTGTGTGGATGGATAGGTGGGTTGGTGGATGGGTGGATAGGTGGGTGGGTGGGTTAAGGTGGTTGATATGTGGAGAGAGGGTGAAAAGGTGGATGGTATATAGGTGAGTGTATTGATGGGAGGATAAGAAAGGTGGAGGGGATGGGGTATTGGGGTGAGTGGGTGGATGGGAGGATAGGTGTGTGGGTGGATAAGTGGGTGGGTGGATAGGTGGGTGGATGGGAGGATAGGTGGGTGTGTGGGAGGATAGGTGTGTGGGTGGATAGGTGTGTGGGTGGATAGGTGGGTGGATGGGAGGAGAGGTGGGTGGATAGGTGGATAGGTGGGTAGATGGGAGGATAGGTGGGTGGATGGGAGGATTGGTGGGTGGATGGGAGGATAGGTGGTTGTGTGGGTGATAGGTGGCTCGATGGGAGGATAGGTGTGTGGGTGGATAGGTGGGTGGATGGGAGGATTGGTGGGTGGATGGGAGGATTGGTGTGTGGGTGGATAGGTGGATAGGTGGGTGGGTGGGTTAAGGTGATTGATAGGTGGGGAGTGGGTGGAAAGGTGAATGGTGTATGGGTGGGTAAGTGGATGTATGGGTGGAAGGGAGGATAGGTGTGTGGGTGGGTAGGTGTGTGGGTGGGTAGGTGTGGGGAGTGGGTGAACAGGTGGATGGTGGAGTG
>NC_061857.1:7524021-7539021 GCF_019202785.1 Penaeus chinensis
TCTGGCCCCTTTGAAAAGTTCAGGAATGTGGAACTTCCCATTGCAGTCGGTTGCCGAACTTTCTTTTTCCATAACTATTGCCATATTTTTCTTTACTAAGCTATTTCGTGGGAATATAGTTGATTCCTTCTCCCTCCCTGTCTGTGATGTGCATGATAGTGATGTTGATGGTGATGATGATAATGGTGGTGATGATGACGATAGCAATGCCGATGAAGATGATAATGATGATGATTACAATAATAATAACAATTGTTATCATCATTGTTGCCATTACGATTATCATTATTGTTATAATCATCATCATGCTTATCACTGTTACTATTACTATTATCATTATAATTTTATCATCACTATTAGCATTATTATCATTGCTGTCACCATCAATACCACAATCATTATCATTACCATCATCCTCGTCAGCATCATAATGGACTTGTGTAAAGTTTCTATCATCACCGAGCTCAGTGAAATATCTGCTGGCACGCTATCTCTGTCCGTCAACTTTAAAGCCATTATCCGATCATTATTCTTACGCTTTGGACAGTTTTCGGAATTCGCTACGCTACTTAAAGGACAAAATTAATAATACAGTGATACGCCAGAGCTATCTCTTTAAAAAGAAAAAAAAAAAAAAAAAAAAAAAAAAAAAAAAAAAAAAAAAAGTCTCACATTAACATTTCATATACCAAACGATACAAATAATGCTTTTCATCTGTTTTCCACACGCTGGTAATTACAAAGTTGTTGGAGAGGTTCATGTTTGCAAAGACAAAGTTATACGTTTGACTTTCCGAATTCAAGCGGGACAACAGCAAACAAACTGTACTTTCAGTCTGACAAATTAAAATGTTTATTTGTTTCTTGTCGTGAGGAACAGGGAAAATTTTATAGATTGTCCTTTTAGTGAAATAATGATGTCGACGTCACTGAGAAGTGATTTGTGAAGTGAATAGTTTTCTGTTAATATACATATTTCGTGCTATTTTGTTATTATTATTATTGTGATCATCATTATTGTTGTTGTTTTTATCATTATTGTTACCATTGTTATTCTTATCATCATTGTTACCATTGTTATTTCTACTGTTGTTAGCATTTTCTTCACTGTTATAATTTATATTATCTATATTATTGGTATCATCTGTATCATCATCATTATTATCACTATCATTAACATCAGCGTTATATTATTATCAGCATTGTTGTTATCATTGTTATCAATATTTTGTTATTGTTATAATTATTTTCATTGCTATTATTATTATGATTATTATTCTCATTATTTTTATCATTACTGATTTTGTTATTATTATTATTATTATTATTATTATTATCATTATTATTATTATTATTATTATTATTATTATTATTATTATTATTATTATTATTATTATTATTATTATTATTATTATTATTATTATTATTATTATTATTATTATTATTATTATTATTATTATTATTATTATTATTATTATTATTATTATTATTATTATTATTATTATTATTATTATTATTATTATTATTATTATTATTATTATTATTATTATTATTATTATTATTATTATTATTATTATTATTATTATTATTATTATTATTATTATTATTATTATTATTATTATTATTATTATTATTATTATTATTATTATTATTATTATTATTATTATTATTATTATTATTATTATTATTATTATTATTATTATTATTATTATTATTATTATTATTATTATTATTATTATTATTATTATTATTATTATTATTATTATTATTATTATTATTATTATTATTATTATTATTATTATTATTATTATTATTATTATTATTATTATTATTATTATTATTATTATTATTATTATTATTATTATTATTATTATTATTATTATTATTATTATTATTATTATTATTATTATTATTATTATTATTATTATTATTATTATTATTATTATTATTATTATTATTATTATTATTATTATTATTATTATTATTATTATTATTATTATTATTATTATTATTATTATTATTATTATTATTATTATTATTATTATTATTATTATTATTATTATTATTATTATTATTATTATTATTATTATTATTATTATTATTATTATTATTATTATTATTATTATTATTATTATTATTATTATTATTATTATTATTATTATTATTATTATTATTATTATTATTATTATTATTATTATTATTATTATTATTATTATTATTATTATTATTATTATTATTATTATTATTATTATTATTATTATTATTATTATTATTATTATTATTATTATTATTATTATTATTATTATTATTATTATTATTATTATTATTATTATTATTATTATTATTATTATTATTATTATTATTATTATTATTATTATTATTATTATTATTATTATTATTATTATTATTATTATTATTATTATTATTATTATTATTATTATTATTATTATTATTATTATTATTATTATTATTATTATTATTATTATTATTATTATTATTATTATTATTATTATTATTATTATTATTATTATTATTATTATTATTATTATTATTATTATTATTATTATTATTATTATTATTATTATTATTATTATTATTATTATTATTATTATTATTATTATTATTATTATTATTATTATTATTATTATTATTATTATTATTATTATTATTATTATTATTATTATTATTATTATTATTATTATTATTATTATTATTATTATTATTATTATTATTATTATTATTATTATTATTATTATTATTATTATTATTATTATTATTATTATTATTATTATTATTATTATTATTATTATTATTATTATTATTATTATTATTATTATTATTATTATTATTATTATTATTATTATTATTATTATTATTATTATTATTATTATTATTATTATTATTATTATTATTATTATTATTATTATTATTATTATTATTATTATTATTATTATTATTATTATTATTATTATTATTATTATTATTATTATTATTATTATTATTATTATTATTATTATTATTATTATTATTATTATTATTATTATTATTATTATTATTATTATTATTATTATTATTATTATTATTATTATTATTATTATTATTATTATTATTATTATTATTATTATTATTATTATTATTATTATTATTATTATTATTATTATTATTATTATTATTATTATTATTATTATTATTATTATTATTATTATTATTATTATTATTATTATTATTATTATTATTATTATTATTATTATTATTATTATTATTATTATTATTATTATTATTATTATTATTATTATTATTATTATTATTATTATTATTATTATTATTATTATTATTATTATTATTATTATTATTATTATTATTATTATTATTATTATTATTATTATTATTATTATTATTATTATTATTATTATTATTATTATTATTATTATTATTATTATTATTATTATTATTATTATTATTATTATTATTATTATTATTATTATTATTATTATTATTATTATTATTATTATTATTATTATTATTATTATTATTATTATTATTATTATTATTATTATTATTATTATTATTATTATTATTATTATTATTATTATTATTATTATTATTATTATTATTATTATTATTATTATTATTATTATTATTATTATTATTATTATTATTATTATTATTATTATTATTATTATTATTATTATTATTATTATTATTATTATTATTATTATTATTATTATTATTATTATTATTATTATTAGAGGAGGGAATGGAGGAAAGGTGGGGGAGATGGAGGAGGGAATAGAGGGGGGAGGGGGAGAGAAGTGAAGGAAGGGTGAGGGAGATGGAAGAGGGAAAAGGGAGGGGGGGGGGGGGTTAGGAGAAAGGGAACGGAGGGAAAGGGGAACGGAGAATAGGTTAATTGAGAGTATAGAGTGGAAGAGGGAAAGTAAGGGGAAGGAGAACGTATGTAGAAGAGGGAGGAGGAAGAGAAAGAGGGAATAGAGTAATAAGGAAGGAGAAGAAAAAGGAACAAAGGAAGAGAAGATTAAGAGGAAGAGAAAGAAGGAGAGGTGAGGGAGGAGGAAGAGGAAGAAAGGAGGGAATAATAAAAAGTAGGAGGAGGAGGTAGAGAATTAGGAGGGGGAAAGGTTGGGGAAATAAATCATACAAGTGGAGTCAACTGAATGAGGAATAAACGCCAACAGACTGGGAAGAAAGTAACTTAGGAAATTAAATAGATGTATCAGCATCTTTGTTTGCATTATCTGTCTCTCTCTTTCATGCAAGCATCCATACACTCTCGCTCTACCGCCCTCTTTCCCTCCTCTATTTCTCTCTCCTCTCCTTTCTCTCTTTCTCTCTTTCTCTCCCCCCCTTCTTCCCTCCCTTCTTTTTCCTTTCCTTCCTCCTGCTCCTTTACTCTCTCCCTCCCCCTCCCCTTCTCTGCCTGTCTCACTGATGCATACACACTCACTCACTCCCTCAACCCTACCTACTCTCTCTTTTCCACTCACATTCCCTACTTCCCTTCTCATATCTCTATTTCCCTGCTTTTGTTCTCCGCCACCTCTCTCCCTTTCTTTCTCCGTGCTACATCTTTCCTTCCTTCGCTTCCTCCGTCCCCTATTTCTTCCTCTTTCTTCTCTCCGTCATTGCATCTTCCTTTCTCACTTCCTCTGTCACGAAATCTCTTCCTCTCCCCCCTCCCCCCCTTCCTCTCCATTCTATATCTCCCTTCCCCCTCTTTCCTTTCCTCCTTCGGTAATCTCTCCCATCATCCTTCCGCTTCCCTCTCATTCTCTCCCTCCTTCCCTTCCTCCCTCCCTCCCTCCCTCCCTCCCTCCCTTCCTCCCTCCCTCCCTCCCTCCCTCCCTCCCTTCCTCCCTCCCTTCCTTCCTCCCTCTTCTAACCCCCCCACTCCTTCCCTCTCTTCCTGGCCCTCAACTACTCTGTGATGGCTCTGAGGTCGTCCTGTAGTGTAGCCTCCAGGGGGTATTCTCACTGTTTACTTTTCATTACGGATCAGGTTCTCTCCATACACAGATAATGTGGTAATCATAACCTAATGATAATGTGGGATGGACGTAAACATACATCATATAGCAAAAAAGATTGTAACAACATTTTAGATGATATGATAACAGTAGCTGTGATGATGATGGTATTATTACAGTTCAACCGGGGAAAAGAAAACGATTTTAAAAATGATGTACAACCGCTCAAAAAAAGAAAAAAAGAAGATAATCACGAAGATATATAACACAAGTCAACAGCAACAACAAAAATACAGAGGTGCAGTTACGTTATTGAAAGAAGAAGGATTTTCATTCGCTATTTAAAAGGCTATTTGCAGATTCACCGATCCAGAAGGATAAAACTACACTAAGAGATTCTGACATAGGATTTCCAACTGAGATCTTTAGGCATTCCGTTATTGGACTAGGAGGAGTTGCCAGTGCGCGCTTTCTGTAATTTCCTTTTTATTTGCTTTTTGATATTCCCTTTCCTTATTATCTTTATATCTCTCGTAGCATCGTCAATCTGGATGGGCTGTTTGATGTTCTCATCTTATTTTCATCACTATTTGGTTGCAATTATTTTTTAGAAATATAGAAAAAATAATACTATTGTCATTGTTATCGTTATTACATATATTATTATCATTACATATATTATTATCATTACATATAATATTATTACTACATATATTATTGTTATCATTATTATAATAAACATTCTAACACCAGTTCTGCTACAGAATACTTGCATATTTTCTGTATTAACATTACATGAATCCCTTTGTGTAACATGCACAGTCTGCGGAAAATAGTTTAAGCAGTTGAATACATCAGCATTTTATGTAATCAGGGAGCAGGGGAATGGAAGGGTGTTCGACTAAGCTGATGAAGGATATCTTTAGCGGAAAAACAGCGAGCTCTGAAGCAGTATTCTTGCTAAAATCTGCAGAGAAGGGCGAAGTTAAGGAGACGCGCTTTAGGTAAAGGGGTGTTAAGATGAGGATTAAAAACCATGGACACTCAACAGAAACACACCAGCACAAACACAATCACAAAAACACATATATAAAAAAAAACACAATGCTTACAAAAAATATAGTACTAAAAAGGAGTAGAATGTTTTGTAATTAAATACTAAAAAAAAAGTATGTTCGTGGTCCATTTTGTAACAGAGTGCTTTGTTGTTCGCAGAAAAAAAAAAAAAAAAAATTGTGGTTACAACATATTGCAGTAAGTTAAAAGCTTTCGTATTAATGAAATATGGCGAATTATTGTTCTGTCTCATTTATAGTTCATGTTATTTATGGTTTAATGTAATTTTGTGTATATATTTTATCAGAAAGAGAGAGGGAGAGAGCGAGAGCGAAAGAGAGAAATATGATTATAAATAGACATAAAATTAGAAAGAAAGAGATAAGCAGAATTGATAAGATACATAGACTGACAGAGAGAGAAATCAATGGAAAGAAAACAAATAGACAAGTACAGAGAGAAAGAGAGAGAGTGAGAGAGAGTGAGTGAGAGAGAGAGAGAGAGAGAGAGAGAGAGAGAGAGAGAGAGAGAGAGAGAGAGAGAGAGAGAGAGAGAAATAGCACCCTCTCATCTGGAATAGTATGAAGAATGACAGACACCCTCGGTACCATCCCCTCACCCCACCCCACACCCCCATCCACACACACTCCCTCCCTCAGTCGCCACAAAGGGCTAAAGACCCAGCTGTGTGTGGGCGTGAGGGAGGAAACGCGTCTGTAATCACCGAGCTGTACCAAGCGCATACATCACACTGAGAGGGTCTCATTTGTAACTTTATAGTTTGCGTTGGGGTAAATTACATCTTAGTTCTTATTTCCATTTGTTATTGGGTTGCAAAGGGAAAGAGGGAGAGCTTGAGATCCTCTCAATCGAGAGAGAGAGAGGGAAAGGGGAAGAGGAGGAGGAAGAGAAAGAGAAAGAAGAACAGGAAAAGGAAAAGGAAAATCAAGAGCGAGAGAAGGAATAAGAGTAAGACACAGACATACAGACAGACATACTGACAGACATGCAGACAGACATGCAGACATGTTGACAGACATACAGACAGACAAAGACATACAGACGGACAGACACAGACCCGGACAGAAGGGAAAAGGGACATACAGACAAAACAGGCACACAGATATAATCTGATTTTCATTTACAGAGAAAATATCACCAGGATCTCCTTTCTCCTTCCTGTTTCTCTTCCTCCCCCCTTTCTAATCTCCATTTTCCCATCTTCTCATCCCCCATTGCCCCTCTCTCCTCCTCTTCTCTTTTCTTTCACCGTCTGTCTTCTTTCTCTTCTCACTTGTCTTGCTCTCTTCTCTCTCCCACACCCTCTTCTCTTCTTAATTTTCCTCTTCTCCCCTTCCTCCTGTCCTCTTCCTTCCCTCTCCCCTAATCCCACTTCCCTCTTTATCCCATTATCGTATCTACCCCCTTCTTACTTCTCTCCTTTTCTTCTCTTTTCTCTCCCCCACTTTCTTTTCCCCTCTATTATCTATTATTTATTTCCTTTCCCACATTCTCTTCTTATTTTTCTCCCCCTTTCCTCCTCTTCTCTCTCCCACTCCTTCTCTTCTCGCTATATCCCCTTCTCGCCCTTCGGCCCTCCACTTCTCACTTCTCTCCCTCTCCTCCTCGCCTCTTCCCCTATTCTCCCCCCTCCCCCTTCCTCTACCCTCCCTCTTTCCTCTTCCCCCACCTCCTATTTTTTCCATTCTCGCCTTCTCCTTCCATTTTCTCCCTCTCTCATTTCTCTTTTCCCATCCTCTTCATCCAAATCTCCCGTTTTTCTCAGTTCTCCCCTTCGCTTCCTACTCCTTTTTTCTTCCCTTCTCCATTCTCCCCTTCTCTCTATTCCCCCTTTCTCTTCTCACTTCTCTCCTCATCCCATCCTCCCCATCCATCTCTTCTCTTCTTCTCAATTTCTCCCCTTCCCCCTCTTTCTCCTCTCTACCCTCACCTCCTCTTCCTTTCTCCTCTATCCTCTCTTACTCTTCTTCACCCTCACCTCCTCATCTCTTCTCCTTCATCCTTTCTTTCTCTCCTCCACCCTCACCCCTCTTCTCTTCTCCTCCATTATCTCTTTCTCCCCTCCACTCTCACCTCTTCTTCCCTTCTCCTCCATTCTCTCTTTCTCCCCTCCACCCTCCCCTCCTCTTCCCTTCTCCTCCACTCCCTCCTTCTCCCCTTCACTCTCACCTCCTCTTCCCTTCTCCTCCATCCTCTCTTTCTCCCCTCCACCCTCACCTCTTCATCCCTTCTCCTCCATCCTCTCTTTCTCCTCTCCACCCTCTCTTTCTCCCCTCAACTCTTACCTATTCTTCCCTTCTCCTCCATCCTCTCTTTCTCTCCTCCACTCTCACCTCCTCTTCCCTTCTCCTCCACTCCCTCCTTCTCCCCTCCACTCTCACCTCCTCTTCCCTTCTCCTCCACTCCCTCCTTCTCCCCTCCACTCTCACCTCCTCTTCCCTTCTCCTCCATTCCCTCCTTCTCCCCTCCACCCTCACCCCCTCTTCCCTTTTCCTCTATTCCCTCCTTCTCCCCTCCACCCTCCCCTCCTCTTCCCTTCTCCTCCATTCCCTCCTTCTCCCCTCAGCCGCCCCGACGTCCGCGATTCCCAATTCATCTTCGTTTAATAACTCTAAGCTGTCTTCTTCAAGGATCTTTCAAAGACTAAGAAATGGGTCTTTGTGTTTTGCAGAGATGGATATGTCGTTATCTTTTATTAATATATATATATTTTTTACTTGCTCTGCCATCCAGTTTATTAATTTTATGCATATAAAAGGAAGAGAAAAGAAAGAGAAGGGGGTACGAAGTATGTCATTAGATGAAAAGGAAGGAATGAGAAGAGACAGAAAGAATGAAAGAATGAATGGAATAAAAGAGGAAGAATAATTGTCTGTTAAAATGGACAGAGAGAAAGTGAGACTGGATAAAAAGAAAAAAAAAGAAAAAAAAAAAGAGAAAATTAAAATGAAAATGAGACGGAAAAGAGACACAAAGAAAGAAAGAAGTGATAAAGAAAGATTGGAAGAAGAGAAGAATCACAAGGCGTGGCAGATTTATTATAATTTTTGTTATATTCAGATTAATACTGATATTTTTTTCTCTGTTGAGTTATTTCAGAGAAGCCATAAAAAAATCTTCTGCTTTTGATATCAGAAACAATAGTTACACAGCTTTTGCAGTTTTTCAATTTTGATATCCTATGAATATAATTCTGTAATATGTCATTTCCAGAGAAGTTATTAAGTAAAGTGCTGATGAAATGATAGTGATGTGCTGCCACGGGTTCTTATTTAATCATTTCCGTGTTTTTAAATGTGCTAAACAGGCGATATGCAGTGATATAGCATACAAGAGAACAACAAAAAACAACAATGCACTCATACACATGTATATGAGCAAACACACACACACACACACACACGCACGCACACACACACACACACACACACACACACACACACACACACACACACACACACACACAAACACACACACATACATATATACTTATACACACACATACACATACACGCACATACACACATACACACATATACGTATACACACACACACACACATGTATATATATGCATATATATCCTATTCAGGGAGAAGACAAATTAAGCAAAATCACCCTCCTCTTCCTTCAGAGAATAAAGAGATAAAGATAAAGATAGAGAAAGCGAAAGAGAAAGAAAGGGGGGGGGGGGGAATTAAATAAATGTATAGATGAATCCTCTAAAGCAAAGCACAACCTTATGAAACCTCCGCCAAGACATTCTTTCTCGCGTTGTTTAAGGGAAAACATTTCTGCTTTTTGTGTATCTTTTCGCGCGAGTAAACAAATATACACAACGGCGAGTGTTTGTTCTTCTGAACCGAGGTTTATGGTAAGTCTAAAGGAACGATTCAGGGAGAGAGAGAGAGGGAGAGAAAATGAGGGAGAGAAGGAGAGAGGGGGAGAGAGGGAGAGAAAATGAGGGAGAGGGAGAGAGGGGGAGAGAGGGAGAGGGAGAGGGAAAGGGAGAGGGAGACAGGGAGAGGGAGATGAAGGGAGAATGAGGGAGAGGGAGAGAGAGAGGGAGAGGGAGAGGGAGAGGGAGAGAGAGAGAGAGAGGGGGGGGAGAGGGGGAGAGGGAGAGAGGGAGAGGGAAAGGTAAAGGGAGAGGGAGAGGAAGGAAGACAAGGAGGCAGGGAGGGAGGGAGGCATGGAGGCAGGGAGGCAGGAATGCAGAGAGGCAGAGAGGCAGAGAGGGAAAGGGATAGAGGGATGGAGGGAGGAAGAGAGGGAGAGGAAGAGGGAAAGAGAGAAGAGACTTCTCTCCCTTTCCTTCTCTTCTCTTTCTCTCTCCCTCTTTCTGTTTCTCTCTTTCTTCCCTCTCTCTATCTCTTTTTTCCCTCTCTAATTCTTTCATTCATGAAAATGTACTTTCATCTCTGTCTATCATTCTATATGTTTAGCATCCACGGTATCAATTAATTATTCATTCTGTCAATCACTCAGCCTACTTAGATTAATAACAGTCCATGACGAAATCCATTTACGTCTCTCTCCTCTGTGTATCTAATCACATAAATTATCATCTTTTCATCTTTTTTTTTTTTTCTTGCGTTCCTTTTCCTCTCTTTTTTTCATATTTTTCTCCTTTTCATGACTTATTTTCACATTATTATGTTTTTTTGTCATGTCATTTAAATTTCATTCTTCTACTTTTCGATTATTTTATTTAGTTATGTTTGACACTCCTTTCTTCTTTCATTTTTTCCTTTCCTGATCTCTTAGTGTCTCTCGGATCCGAAAGACAGTAAGAAAGGAAAATAAGAGGAAAGAAGAAGAAAGAAAAATATGAGGAAAAGAGAGGAAAAGAACACAAGAAAAAACTGTTTCAGCAAAGAGGAGAAAAAAACAAAACAAAAACAGACGGAGGAAAATAGAGGTAGAAAAAGGGAGAAAGTGGGAAAAAGAATGAGAAATGGGGAGAAAGAGAAAGAGAGAGGGAGAGGGAAAAAGAGGGAGAAAGAGAAAACAATAAATCGTATAATTAGCATCTTTCTTTTACTTTCTCTCCCTCCCTCCCTCCCTTTCCCCCTTTCTCTCTCTCTCTCTCTCTCGTCTCCCAAATATCCCTCTCTCACTCCCTCCCCCCACCCCTTCCTCCCTCAAGTAGCAACCTATCTCCACCTCCCTTATTGAAATACCTGAAGGCCTCGGGCTCTTCTCCCGGATAATCTTCCCCCCTTTTTTTGTTTAATTAATCCTGGTGTTTTGTCCGCCAAGGAGATTTAATTAACCCTGTAGATCTCTTTTAATCTCATCGTCTCGGGGTCCAGCGAAGCAGCTGTGATGCGGAAGGCCATATGGGGTAGGGGGGGGGGGGTAAGGGGATGGGTAAGGGGGGTGAGGGATGGGTAAGGGATGGGTAAAGAGGGTGAGGGATAGAGGTAAGGGAGGTTGGAGGGGTAGGGGACGGAGGGAGGAGTGAGAGAGTAAGGGGGTAGGGGAGGGGTAGCGGCAGGGGGAGGGGAGGGGTAGAGGGTAGGGGTAGGGGCAAGGAGAGGGTAAGCTTTAGTCTCTTGTTGAGTGTGTTGATGATTTCCTTCCTCTGTTTACTCTGTTGCTTCCTCTCTTCCTCTCTTCCTCTTTTTCTCCTTTTTTATCATGATTAAAAAAAAATATATAACTTTTTTTTTTTTCACTTTCTATACATCCATATCTTCCGCTGTCTGTATAGTTACTGACATCTCTGTCTGTCTGATAATATTTTTGATTTTCTGACGATCTATAAAATCGTTCGTTTTATGTAAAGGAACAATGAAAGGAACTAAAACGAAGGAAAAGGAAGATAGGATAAAGGAATAAGAAAGAGGAAGAACAAAAGAAAATGAGAAACCCAAAATAAATGAAAAGGGATAAAGAGAAAGGAGAGGAGGAGAAGAGGAGGAGAAGAGGAGGAGAAGAGGAACGAATAATATAAAGACCATAAAAGAGAAAGTAAAAAAAAAAAAAAAAATTAACAAGGAAACAACAGAAGGAAAGAGAGAGAGAAAAGAAGGAAAAAGAGCATAGAAGAAGAGAGAAAAGAGAAAAAAGAAAAGAAAAAAAAAAAGAGAAACAAGTACACCAATATAGAAAAAAAAAAAAAAAAAAAAAAATTGCACATCACAGAAAATAAGAAAAGACTGAGAAAAGACGAAGTAAACCCTCTTTCCCTTAAGCCCAGAAGAGAAAACTGATTTCTCCAAACCCTCGCCGAAACCAGTGCTTTTTTTTTTCCCTCCTGTGTTTTTGAGAACCCTTTCCCGTATATTTTTTCTTTATTTTTTTATTTTATTATTTTAAAAATTTTTACTTTTATTATTATTTTTTTTTGTGGGGGTGAAGAATTCATGGAATGCCCGGTTGCTGTGTGTGAAAGACGGAGTGAGCGAGCGAGTGAGTGAGTGAGTGAGTGAGTGAGTGAGTGAGTGAGTGAGTGAGTGAGCGAGCGAGTGAGTGAGTGAGTGAGTGAGTAAGTGAGTGAGTGGGTAAGCGAGCGAGCGAGCGAATGGGCGAATGAGTGAGTGAGTGAGTGAGTGAGTGAGTGAGTGTGTGAGTAAGCGAGCGAGCGAGTGAATGAATGAGTGATTGAAGTGAGTGAGTGAGTGAGTGAAGTGAGTGAGGTGAGCAAGAGAGAAAGGAAAAAGAGATAAAGAAAAGGGCGGCGAGGATGAAAACTTCATACAGACAAACTTTTTTTTTTTTTTTTTTAAGATCACACCTAACTCTTCATTCACAGTAAATGTAATGGACTGCAATCTTAAGTTTGATTTACGAAACTCTTCAGTCTTTTTACCCAATTTATTTTTAAGGAAGAAATTACGGAACCTTTTGAACTCCGCCCCCTTCTTTGGGCTGATGGCGGATGTACGATAACACTCGTGTTTTTCTCTCGCGTGCTTGGCAAATTTCTTTTCTTTCGTAAACGCAATTTGTGTCGCGAGGATGTAATACATTATTTTCATTTTGTCGAAAGGAAATGTATTTGGAGAAAGAGAGGAAAAAAATAAGATAAGTCGAGGAGGACAGGTAATAACGGGGCGATGTGAAAGACGTAACAAGGTGACATTTCCAAAAAATATTAAACCAGGATATGAATTTAGATGGAATTATGATTATGCTGTAAAGTCGCATTCATGGTCGTTCATTTATTCCCTACATGATCACATAAACGCAGACAATATATACACACACACACACGCACACGCACACGCACACGCACACGCACACACGCAAACACACACGCAAACACACACAAACACACAAACACACACACCATTATCTAATACCTTATTTTTATTTTGTTAAAAGAAAAAAAAAAAATTAGAAAGAAAGACAGAGAAAGAAAAGAGAAGGACATTACACTTAACATGATCATCATACTCCTCCTCCTTGCCTCCGTTTTGATAATTTTCCTTAATTTATGTAAATTAAAAAAAGGGGCCTGCAGTGATCACCTGCAAATGAACTTCAGCAGATCAATGAGAGGCTTCCAATTACCTGCTCATGGGTGAGGCAGGTGAACTGGGGACTACCTGGTTACGCTCCGACTTTATAGGTTCCCAATAATTATTTTTTTCCATCAGAAACCTACAAACTCATTTCATGTATATATGCTTACGCTGTGAGGGGGTATTGGTAATGTGTGTGTGTGTGTGTGTGTGTGTGTGTCTATGTGTGTATGTATGTATGTATGTATGCATGCATGGATGAATATGTGTGTGTATGTGTGCGTGCGTATGTGCATGTATGCGTGTATGTGCATGTTCATGTGCATGAATGTACCAATATGTGCATACATATAGGTACCACCGTGCATATATATTAATACATACATAAATACACCTATAATACGTACATGGATATATACAATCACGTCTCTGTATACACAAAAGAGGAGAAATTCTGTGTTTCTCCACACGATGTACATCACTTGCTAAAACGAGGCATCAATACACGTTAACGCTTAAAGATGATAGTTGCAGAATGGATGTAAAAATCAAGTATAAGAGTTAGAGAGAGACAGAGATATGTAGAGATGGAGATAAACGTATTTGTGGGTAGGTAGATGAACTAAAAGATAGATAGGTTGATCTGTCTATGGAGATAAGTTGATATGTCTATGGAGATAAGTAGATAAATAGATTGATATATTTGTGGAGAGATAAATAGGTAGATAGATAAGTAAATAGATAAATAGACAGAGACAGACAGACACACCGATAGACAGACAGACAGACAAGCAGACACCAACTGACAGACAGACAGACAAAAAGACACAGACTGAGAGACACAGACACCGAC
Organism: Penaeus chinensis; assembly: GCF_019202785.1. NCBI lineage: Eukaryota > Metazoa > Arthropoda > Malacostraca > Decapoda > Penaeidae > Penaeus > Penaeus chinensis. The sequence continues at coordinate 7,538,407 of NC_061857.1, forward strand.
AGACAAACAGGCACCGACAGACAGACACACCGACAGACAGACACAGACAGACAGACACACAGACAGACAGACACACTGACAGATAGACACACTGACAGATAGACACACTGACAGACAGACACACCTACAGACAGACACACCGACGGACAGTTCGACAGACACACACACACACACAGATAAAAAGACAGACAGACAGACAGACACAGAGACACAGAGACACAGAGTCACAGAGACACAGAGACAGAGATACAGAGACACAGTGACACAGCGACACACGGACACACGGACACACGGACACACGGACATACAGACACACACACAGATAGACAGACAGACATACACAGAGACACAGAGACACGCAGACATAGAGACACGCAGACACGCAGACACACAGACACACAGACACGCAGACACACAAACACGCAGACACGCAGACACACAGACACGCAGACACAGACACGCAGACAAAAGGCAGTCAAACAGACTAGCAGCTACGGAGAGAGATATACCTCTATAGAAAGAGAAAGGGGAATAGCCGAATGTAAGATGTACATAACAGATAGCAGATATAGAGATAAAACAGTGGTAGATAAAAGTACACCCCGCATATATGGA